>NC_133650.1:311571970-311871970 GCF_009905375.1 Apium graveolens
AAGATAGTGAGAGGAAAAAAGAGTTGTCGAAGGACAAAAAAGTACACTCTTAAACTAATTAGCCAATATGTAGACGGAGGGGGGACTTAGGCGAAACAGAAGCGGGGGGGGGGGTCTTGGTGCCTCACCCCCACATCTAGCTCGCCGCATAATGTCTCGAAGCGGGGATCACGCGCCACCTATTCACACCAAACACATTGGTTAAAATAAACAAATTGACAAACCTCAAATATCTACTTCCTGTTCCATAAAAGTTTAACAGTAATCAGAATTGCACTTCAAATTCTGTTGTAACAAATTTACTCTAAGAGACCAATAAACAGTCTTTCCCAATAATTAAAATAGCGGTGAATGGACTTGCCTAGATTTAACAAAACAGGTTCTTGATGCATAAGACAAGAACTCAGAGGCCGTTTTTATCAGGAAATTTCAACCCGGTTGATGGATATGGAAATGAAGTTCTAATACGTAACCTCATCCCTGTTCCCATTAAGCCAGTTGAAATACCATGACCAACTAAGAGAAACTAATTTGGCCATTCCTAGTTCCACAATCCATCCTAAAGAAGCCATATAAAGTTGTGTGCATAAGAACACATACTTTTGCAAACATGTAATAAGCATTCCTAGTCAGTACCGTCCATAAACCAAATGAAAGAATAACATTTTCCAGACCAATTAGCATAATATAACACACAGACACACACTCATTCCAAACAAGCAGATAATCAACCTTCAAGAACGTTACTTAACATTACAATACTAAACACCATCCGACTAACCTTCTTAGGAACTTGAATAACTTCTCTAAACCTCCCAACCGGTTTTTTGCTAGTAACTTCCATCGGCCTTCAAAAAATCACCACAAACTATCAACACATTACATCGAAATCTCCAAACCAACAAACAAAAACCACATTCCCAAAACCAACCTATTCTTATTAGCCCGACTAGTACTTTTCTGCGAATTAGGCTTCTGATAAACTGTATGTGACCCGTCACACCGCGCTTTCTGTAAATCCTCAAATGTAACATCAGCAAGTTCCCGCTTTATATCATCTTCCTACGCACCTCACAATTCATAATAAAAATCACAACTTTAGCTATATCAATGCATATACATAAATGGGCAATCAAGATTCAAACTTTAAAGCATATATATACATAATTATGGTACATTAAGGCATATACATATAGATATATGTAAAGAAATTAAAAAAAAATGACATCTTCAGAAGAGGATAAAGATTGGCTTTTTTCATCATCTTCATCGCTGTCGGAGTCAAACTTGATTTTAGTTGAAGTGGGTTTGTCGAATTCGGGTTTCTTCATTGTGATTAGGGTTTAATTGAGCTTCTTTTTTATTCGCCCAAATTTATAAAAGGAGGTTAAGTAAAGAATCGGAATACACGCATTTGTTAAACCCTAATTCATACGTAAACAAGTACAGTAGCAACAACAAAACGGGTTTACCCTGAATCCGACCCGTAATTTTGTACCCGATGATTTCAAATTATTTCTTTTTAATAAAATTATAAGGGATTTAGCTGATTTCAAATTAGTTCTGTGGTTTTTTTTTTGTGTGTGACAAATATGGGTTAAAACAAGTAAAATAAATAGCTAATATATCAAGAAAATAATAAATTCAATGAAATAATTTTTATTTTTTAAAATATTTTGCAAAAAACCAGAATTTGGAAACAGCTGCAAGTTTTTCGTAGTAAAATAATTGCATTAATTAAATATTTGATTACAAATCATGTTTTGCAAATTATTTTAAAGGATAATAATAGAATAATTTTTTACACTAATATAAGATTTATACTCCTAACTTTTTATATATGAAATATTCATCATCAAAGTGAAATAATTATTATTAAAAGTGATACATGAATAGAGATTTTCAAAAAATTAGAAACCCGGAATCCGATCTGATCAGATCCGATAAAAAGCCCGAAAAGTCTGTTCCATAAAAAGTCCGGCCCGGCCGCGGGTCTTAGATAGGCCTCATTTTTTTCTAAAACTCTCACTCGGTCCAAAACCTGAAAAATACGGATAAAAACCCGAATTTAACAAAACCCGGATAAAAATCTGAATTAAAAAACCCAAATAAAAGGCCGGTTCGGCCCGTATAAAAACCCGGGTATTTTGAAAAAACCCGACTAAAACCCCAATTTTTATATAAAATTTGAAAATATACAATACTTTTATAATTTTTAAAAAATTATATTATAATATTAGAAGCAATTAAAGTGTATATGATTATTTGCCGATTTATTTCGTTAATTTTTATATTTTTTTATCAAATTAAAAGGTATTTAAAGATAGTAATTAAATTAGTTGTAATTATAACCGAATTTTATATTATAAATTGCAAATGATGTCCTATTTAAATTTATAATTTTATATTATATAATATGTGACTATACAAACGGTATGAATTAGGCAGTTTAGAATGCATACCGAGGAATAAACAATTTACAAACTTGTGTTTGATACTAATAACTAGCTGAATATACCAAATTTTGGACAATATAAATTATTGTATATAATTATATTCATATTATATTAAAAAATAATTATTTATTCCGGTGTCTAAACTACTCTCTCTGATATATCAATATATTATTTTCTGCGATTTTTAAACTACTAATAATTCGAGTTATGAAATATAAAATAATATTTTAATATATAAATAAAAACACCGAATAAAGCCGGGCTCGGTCCAATCTGACCCGGCCCGCGAACCTAAAACCGGCCTTATATTTTTTAGGAAGTTCGGCCCGGTCCAACACATTTTTAAAAAAATTTGATCGAATCCATTTCTAGAAAAACCAAATTTTTTAAAATCTGAATAAAATCCGGCCCGACAGACTTTTCGTGTGTTCAGGAACATGCCACTTTCTTCTTCACGGGCCATTCGAAATAGTATTTGTACTCTTTTTTCATTTTTTCTGTTTAATGGCGGAAGATAAATTATTATTATGGAATGGTAGAAGAGCATTTGTTCCCATTAATTCACTCAATTTCGATTTTGGATCGGATATACTTAAAATTTAAAAAATAGCACGCCATAGTTGAAGTTTCTATCAGATCATACTAGTTTGCTTAGGTAAGTTAGACGTTGAAAAAAATGAAAACCAACCATTTTGTACGCAATTTACATTACTCTAATTTTAATTTCAAAAATCGTATGCTATTGTCTTGATGTTAGGGATAACAAACAGGGGATGGGAGGATGGAGTAGGGGGAGCACATATATTTTTTTTATATTTTTTCACCACTAAAAATGTCTGAAAAAATAAAAAAATATCTCATAAAAAAAATAAAAATTAGAGGGTGTCTCCCGGATTACACAATGCCTGCCTTAATTTTCTAAATCCGCTTCTAATAAAAAATAATGTACCCTGAAGCATAATGCTGTGCTCTAACCAAATTTTACGGTTGCAAGTGCAACACAATGCAACAGAATTTTTGACAACTAAATTTACGTGGATTGTATTATATTTTTTATGTCAAGAGCATGGTTTTAATTTTTAATTTATCAGATTATTTTTATAAAATTGGATTATTATAAATAATTTATCAAAAATCAAATCATGAAATAATATTTTTAACCAATTTATTAATAATTTTTAAAAAAAGGGTCAAAATCCACCGATTTCTATAACTAGCACGCGAGTAGTTTAAACAAAGTTTCAACAAGTCTCCACGTTTATATATCTAAAACTAAAATATCATTTTGAGTAGTAGTTCCATGTTGAACTTGTTGTAACAAGAAGTTTTTCTCCTATCAAATGGAATTTGAACTAGCCTCGATGGCTTCGGCGATCGGCGTATCGGTCCCAGTGCTCAGGTTCCTCCTCTGTTTTATAGCTACAATTCCGGTTAGTTATGTCCGTCAACTTATCCCTGGTGGCCCTCCGGTGAAACACCTCTATGCGGCCACTTCAGGCATACTTTTATCTTATTTATCATTTGGGTTTTCTTCAAATATTCATTTTGTGGTGCCCATGTTCATTGGTTACGCTTCTATGCTTTTCTTTCGCCGCCAATGTGGACTCATCACTTTCGTCTTTGCTTTGGGCTACCTCATCGCGTGGTACGTAACTATTTGCGTTTGTGTGTGTAACTTTTTTACAGAAATTTAAATATTTTGATATATATGCAACCCGGAATAGTAGATCGTTTAGGAATTTAGGATGTGTTTTTACCAAAATTTGTAGGTTAAAAGCTAAGTCTACCGGATTTAATCATCGTAAATTGTAAACATAAAAGTGATCAGCATGTGCAAAAATTAAATGGACACGAACAAGACTAAGTCTATTTTTTGTTAGCAATAGTAAGTAGTGCTAGGGGAATACACAAACCAAATAAACAATGCAAAACACACACTCAATATATGACGCGGAAAAATCCACGTCCCAACTTGTATTATTAATCAAAACAATTATCAATAATACAATCAATCTCACCAAACGGTATTCATTCAAGCGATACTTAAGTCAAACAATACTCAAACATACATCAAAAAAATAACATGACTATGAATATATAGCCATCACAAACTTAGCCAACAAGACATACCTAATCTGATTACAATAATAATTGTCTACCCATACAATTATTACCCATTTGCATTATAATAATAATTGTCAACACATACAATTATTACCCAACTCAATTATGATAATAATTGTCTACCCATATAATTATTACCCAATCCAATTATGTATTCTATCACCAAGCCCATACTACCTATTGGGTTTAACCCCAACAATCCTCCCCTTCAACCCAATATGATTTCATGCACAACCGAATTAACGGTCACCATCAAGCCATCGACGTCGATCCGCCAATACCTCCCCTCGAACAATAACCCCTCCTAGTACAAAAAGATTTCTCTTATCATTTCGACCTTTGAGTATCTCTAAATCTCCTTTAGTGACTTTCAACATACTGTTCTTCATCATAACAGTATATCCCAAATCAACTAATTTACCCAACGAAATTAGATTTCGATTTAACTCCGGTATGTATCTTACTTGAGTTAATTTCTGAACACGACCGTTGTGACGTTTCATTGTTACCTCACCAATGCCAGCAACTTTTACCGTTTTACCGTTCGGTAAAGTTACCATCTTTCCCTCACACTTTTTATAGGACGAGAACCACTCCCTCCTACCACATATGTGATGAGAACATCCCGAGTCAAGCACCCATTCTTCTTTTGATCCCTTCTCTTCTTGAACCAAAAGAACATCTTTATCAGCTTCTACAAGCGAAACACTACCCCCTCGATTTTTTTTCAACTCTCTCAAGTCTTCTCTTGCCTTTGGACACATAAATTGTATATAACCCAATTCCTCACAATAAAAACACCTGATATTAGGGTTATGTTTCTTAACATACTTCTTTTCCGTGTCACGCGCACGTACCACGAATGCACTTCCATCAGATGTGTCACTCGATTCTTGTTTCATCAATCTTTCGACCTGCAGAAGAACAACAATAGTCTCATCCAAATCTAACTTCGTTTTCCCAACCAATAAAGAAGTCATCACAGTATTATACTTCTTCGGTAGAGATACTATAGTAGTAGAACAGCTTTGTCCTCATCCTTCAATTTTTCATCCAAATTGTTCAGCTGGTTGATTAAGCCATTAAAACGATTCAGATGATCTCTTAAATCTCCGTCTTTTTCCATCTTGAGCCCGAACAAATCTTTCTTGAGAAACAGCTTGTTGGCCAAAGACTTTGAGTGGTAAGTCTTCGTTAACTTCTCCCACAAATTCTTGGGATTGTCCTCTTCAAGAACATCATACTTGATTTCTGGTGCAAGGGCCAACCGGATCGTTGATGCCGCACGTAACTTCATATCTCCCCACTTTGTATCATCAACTTCAGTAGGCTTCTTCACTCCGAGAGTCGCATATAACACTCGTTGAATTAACAGATCTTTTACCGTGCTTTGCCACAAGGTAAAATTGTTTCTTCCATTAAACAATTCAATCTCAAATCCCCCAACCTTCTCCATCATGAACCTTGGCTCTGGTACCAATTGTTAGGGGGAATACACACAAGTATAGAACCAATTAAACAATGCAAAACACACACTCAATATATATGACGCGGAAAAATCCACGTCCCAACTTGTATTAATCAAAACAATTATCAATAATACAATCAATCTCACCAAACAGTATTCACTCAAGCGATACTTAAGTCAAACAATACTCAAGCATACATCAAAATAATAACATGACTATGTATATATAGCCATCACAAACTTAGCCAACAAGACATACCTAATCTGATTACAATAATAATTGTCTACCCATACAATTATTACCCATTCCCATTATAATAATAATTGTCAACACATACAATTATTACCCAACTCAATTATGATAATAATTGTCTATCCATACAATTATTAACCAATCTAATTATGTTTTCTATCACCAAGCCCATACTATCTATTGGGTTTAACGCCAACAAGTAGTAGTGAATAACTAATTAATTTTCTAGCACTGCAGATAACTTTTAAGTGCAAGTAGATACCTTTTTTTAATTTGTTAAATCAGTAGGAGATATTGGACCATGTTTGCATAGGCAACTCATTAATACTTGATAGAACAAACAATCAAAGGCATGGAAGGCTTAGAAATTGGCAAATAATAAAGCTTTATTATGTAAATAACTAAAGACTACTTATAAACAGTTAATTAACCTCATACTTATGTTTCAAATTAAGGATTTTATGCAATATTTGTTTTGCGGATTATATGAGATTATAGACTATGGTGAGACATTAAGTTTATCATTCTGCTTCAAATACAGATTACCTATCCGATTTACTATAAGCATATATGTTTCAAATTTTTAGTGTTGGTGTATCTAAGCAGCTGGCATTATCTACTTCTTCCTTTCTACTAGATAACTATCAATAATGTAGCAATTCTTTTCTGTATATGCTCTTCACAGCATTTGACAAGGTCTTTTTTAGGATTGTTCCTATTTCTGTTGAATGTCAACTTATAATTTTCTGTAGATGATGACAACAGCCTTTAAAAATATGAAATTTTATGAAAAGTGTTCATTTTCTTGACTATCGGTATACATGTGTAGCCATGTATACTACATGAGTGGGGACGCGTGGAAGGAAGGGGGTATTGATGCCACCGGTAAGCATACAAGTCCTCTCTATATCATTGTGGTGTATATAATATGGGAATTTAATCACTAAAGTTTATTTGAAAGGGAAATATCACACTTATTTATATGGCTACCTGAAACTTAAATCTGTGTTCATATTTACTGTAATTCCCCTCTTTATTTAATCTTCTTCGAGAATCAGTTGAGTGAGGAATTTAGGTCAAGCAAATGTAGTTGGCGATGAAGCCAGGTCCGAAAGGACCAAAACCAAGAATGCACTAGGGTTGTTATATACAGTGTAACCTGTATTTACTATCTGAAGACAGCACTAAATAATGAAAATACCAAGAAACTAGAGAAGACGAGATACTGCTACTGCTACTTCCTTTAACCTTCATTTATGTGTTGACATTTGATAAATCCTTAATAATATATATTTAATTTTGTGCCTTCCGACTACATATAGGAGCCTTGATGGTGCTCACGTTGAAAGTAATTTCTTGTGCTATTAATTTCAATGATGGATTGGTAAAGGAAGAAAATATGCGTGAGGCACAAAAGAAAAACAGATTGCTTAAGTTACCCTCAATTGTTGAATATGTTGGGTACTGCCTCTGTTGTGGCAGTCACTTTGCCGGTCCAGTTTTTGAAATAAAGGATTATCTTGAATGGACTGAAAGAAGAGGGGTAAGTCAGCCGTCAGTTAATCTGGTCTTAACATTTCAGCATATCAATTGTAATTACAGATTTCATTGATTTATTTGTCTATCTTTAAGCAGATCTGGACACCTTCAGGCAAGGAAAAATCACCATCTCCATATTGGCCAACACTTAAAGCTCTTTTCCAAGCTGTTTTATGCATGGGATTGTACATGTACCTCGTTTCCAAATTCCCACTGTCTCTTTTTACCGACCCTGTATATCAAGAATGGGGTTTTATGAAACGAGTGGGTTTCCAGTACATGTCTGGCTTAACTGCACGTTGCAAATATTATTTCATATGGTCAATATCTGAAGCTTCAATTATAATTTCTGGTCTCGGTTTTAGTGGATGGACAGAATCTTCGCCACCAAAACCACGATGGGACCGGGCAAAAAATGTTGATATCTTGGGTGTTGAGTTGGCAAAGAGTGCAGTTGAGGTGCCACTTACATGGAACATACAAGTCAGCACCTGGCTGCGACACTGTAAGCTTCTTTTAATCTACATATCCTCAATTGCAACAGATTTTGGTTCCATCCTCCTAACTAGTACTCCTACACCAAACAGACTAAAGTCATTACATGCGGTAATTAACTGTTAAAATAAATGCAATATTAAAATGCTTCTTTTTTTCCTCAAGATGTCTATGAGAGACTCCTCCAAAAAGGAAAGAAACCAGGTTTATTCCACTTGCTGGCTACACAAACTGTCACTGCTGTTTGGCATGTAAGTCTTAGGAAAGAGTTCTCTGTCTCTTCTCTTACGATGTGTATCTACCATTTGTATTCTACTCGATACTAATTTCATTATTAGTCTGAGGCTTGCATATATTATTGTTGTTATTGCTAAGTCTTGCCTATATTATTTGAACTGCCAAAAGTAATTTCTGTCGTAGTGCCTGGTTAACATGTTTTAAAAATTAATGACTAAAAAGGGGAAATTAGTGAGAAGAAACAATAAACAGAAGCAGAAAAAGAAAAGAATAGGGAAGAGGATCAATGCATTCGTAACTGAAGGTTCTAATTTCTTCTACTTGTGATGCCATCAAATCATACCCATCAACATTGTAGTAAGATCATTCTCATTGTCATTGATTGGTTTCTAATTCTCAGAATGAAGATAATATTTCACTGTTAGGTGTTGTTCTGTCATGCTACAGTCTGACAACATAACATGTTATCTTAATTAGGGACGAGAAATATCACGAGCCTTACAGCCGCACGAGGCATGAGTTCTGTTTTTTTTGGGTGTGTGTGTGATGTGTGTTTGTCTATATGCATCATATCTGGTGCAAATTTATTGCATCGTCAATTTGATTAGGTTGAGTGGTTTGTTCGTGTAACAGGGTTTGTATCCTGGGTACTTTATATTCTTCATTCATTCAGCTCTACTTATAGCTGGTTCAAGAGGTAACAAACTGGCATCTCAGATTCTTCAATGTTATATTAACTGAACATTTCTGTATAAGTCTCAATTTTAACTTCACATGTTCATGAACAGTCATTTACAGATGGCAGCAAATGGTTCCTCCGAAAATGGCTATACTTAAGAAGATTCTTTTGGTCATGAACTTTGCATACACACTTCTAATTCTGAACTGTGCCTGTGTAGGTTTCTTAGTAAGTCTACTTTTCTTTCTTTTTTTTTGATAAATAAGAGGAGTGATGTGTAAGAATTGATCTAATTGTAAGATTAAGAGAATTAATGATCTTGTTTACTTGATCATAGGTGTTAACTCTAAGTGAAACACTAAGTGCATACAAAAGTGTGTACTTTGTCGCAACTGGTATTCCAATCCTGTTAGTTCTTCTTGGTAAGATCATTAAACCTGCAAAGCCATCAAGAACTAAAGGTCGAAAAGACGAATGAGGTAGATTTACATCTTTAGAATTGAAAGTGATTCAGGGTCTGTAAAGCAATGTATCTTCCTGTGACACATTGCCTTGTCGTCTTGCTAATCCGTAACGAGGATGAAATGACACGTTGCTTCGTCCTCTTGCTAATCTAACGATGATGGAAGCTGTTTACTTGTACCATGTTTTAGCTCACTCTTTCTGCATATGCATGGTGCACAAGCCTTTTTATATGAAATAATGTGATTTTACCTAAAAATGTATTATTGTTTGAGCCGTTGAACAAGAACTTCCTTCAATGGCTTGTTGCGCCAAATGTCTTTAGTAGAGGACTTATTAGACGATGTTGTTTAGTGAGCTTGTTGTGTCTTGTAGCTTGATCTTGCTGGTCCATTGGGTCAGATCAAGCCTATAAATTAAAAAAAAAAAAATCAAAGTTAAATATTACTCTTAAATCTCCTTTAGTGTTGTCATCGGCTGCATCACGATTTTGCAACTAATTTTCAGAAAAGTCAGTTAATTAGATTGCAAGTTGGGAGATAAAGGGCAGATTCCAAGACCAAATGACAGGGGTTGGTTTATTGCAAGGTAAGAGATTTAACCGACTGGATATTGCGCACATCAGATTTAAAATGTTCGTATATCAACTGATTAATGTGAATATGAACTGAACTTATTTTGTTTGTTATATTTTTTTTAAGCAAATTTACTCTGGAGGTGTTTGTGCAAGTTTACTTCTCAGAAGTTCTTATTTTTCAAGGAAAAAAGTCTACATTTTTTAAGAGATACTTATATCATTAATTGTTTCTGGATGCTACTTATTATAATAATTTAAGATGGATCAAAATAAAATTTTCAGAAATAAGCACTTTTTCCAGAAAATAAATATATTTATGCATGATGACCGATAAAATCTCACTTTATTAACTATAGCGGATTGTAGCCATTTTGAGAAAATAATTTTTATGTGTTCACGGGCACACACTAATCACAAACTTCTATAATTTTAATTTATCTTGATTGGCCGACACTTTTTAATAATAATGGACCCGGTCATTTACAACAAATACACCAATCAAAATATTTCAAACTTTATAAGTTTTAGTGTTTAGTATGTGTGTACCTAGATAAACCCTTGAGAAAATTCATTCTTGTTCTTTTTCTGTTTTGATTTTTTCGTCCCTTTTCTCTTTTTTCTTTTGTGTAGGTTTTATATCTATTCATGGATGAGTTATCTTTCATGTTTTAGGGCAGTGTTGACACGCGTATGAAGACTACATCTAGACTAGATGATGAGGATGGGACGTAGGGATATGTGCCGTGATTTTCAGATTTTCGAAGATGACTATGGCGAAGAAGGTGATGAGCAGGTGATAGACAGGATATGCGGAGATGGATTTGAATGAGAGACTCTAGGAACCTTTGCCGTAGGGAAAATTTTCATAGGAAGAAGGGCCGAAGGCCATAAGTCCAGCGGCCGTAGAGAATTATAAGATCATCATTTGCAGCTTTGATAAATAAGGATTCTTTAGCAAGCTTGTTATCGAAATCTATACTATATTATAATAACCGGAATAGAAATAATTTGGTTTAACGGTTTGGTTCAACGATCATTTCCTAATTTTAATTATTACAAAAATAGATAAATAGTGTTATATATCTAATAAACTACTAAATTATTAAATTACTACTAAATATAGTAGATTTATCCTACTAAACTACGAATAAAACTTATCATATTATTAAAAGATATAAATAATAGTGTTATATATCTGTTAAACTACTAAATTGTTAAACTACTACAAATAGAATATTTATTCTACTAAATTACGATCACATGTTATTATATTATTTTTATTATAAATTTATAATCAATATATTTATATAAATATTTTAAAAATATAATATAACTGGATAAATAAAAATTTAAAATATTAATAGGAATCCGTGCATCGCACGGGATTTATGCTAGTTTTGAAGCGAAACAAATTGAAAAGTTGTGATGTGTCCATTGAGGGTATTTTTCTACGAGGTCAAATAAGAAAAACGATTATAAAGAAAGACGTACGAAAAGGATTAAACATATTGAATAACTTGGAAAAAATATTAAAGAAGAAAGGTTGAGAAGAAGGAAATATGAATAGACATTAACAAAATAAATTATAAAATAATGGAAATATAATAAAAAAGGGGGAATGGGGTGTTTAAGTGAACAAGTGTTTGTGATGTGGGAGAGAGAAATGAGAATAAAAAAGGTGTAAATCTAGGCCCCACTAACAGTTTATTTTTTAAATCCATAGTTTATAAAAATCTATGGATTTATTTTTTAAATCCATAGATTTTTATAGTAATGATAGGAAGTCGTGATTTGAGTATATAAACACACCTTAATTATATTTTCACTTCTTTTTATTACACAGTCTGTAGAACTTTGTAGGAAAGGGATAAGCGAAAATTTCTCAGTTATATAAGAAATTGAACTCACTAAGTAATTGGTGCCGACATTCTTCAAAGAAGGAGAAGCTCTTTGCATCACCTATATGTCAAAAGGTATGTTCTTAACGCTCTTAATCTTTTCAATTTTAAAAATATAGTTTAGAATGCATGAGAAATTTCAAACTATTATTTTCGCAATTAATATACATTGTTAGAGTAATACGTTTGGAGAACCGAAGGATTTTGGGTTTAAATAAGGAGAAGAGAAGAAAAAGGTGATGGGTGAGAAGATGAATCATTTTAGAGTTCGAGAGGGTAGGCATAGTTGGGCAAAGGTGTATGATCTTGAATATAGTAAATTAGGATTTGATGGGAAATGGAAAAGTATAAATATTAATTTGGAGGGATTTCTTCATTAAGATTTTGAGAGTGTGTTATTGTTATGTGAAATTGAGGACATTGAGATATGATTTTCATAATGCCTCATTTCTTTAACTTGGTTGTAGGATTCAGAGAAAATTGATGGTTAGGAGTGAGGAGAGCGTTACGGATTCAGATACTAAGTATTTGTCTTCTTCAATGGGAGTGGAAGAAGTTAGCACAGAACGGAGTTATAGTGATAACCCGAGAGTCAAGGGAAAGAGGAGACGATATAGAAGAGGGTTATTCCTGCATTTTCTTTAAGGTCTTGGAAAGTAATGTTTGTGGGTCATATATGATAGGGGAAAGATCTTTTTGAGATTGAAGGTCATTCAATTAAAAAGGATTTGAAGACAACACCTCTAGGGAAGGGAGAAATAGGGGAAACTGTGGAAATAACGATGAGAAAGGGGAAGCAAGAAAGAGTTTCATCAAGTAAGAGTTTGAAGGTGTCCCCAAGAGTTGCGTAGGGACGGCTTCAGGTTGGCTAGATTGTACATAAAAATTTTGTTACGACTCTTCCAGATGCTAAAAGAGAGGATTATTTCAAAATCTATGGAGAAACATGTTATTACAGAAGGGGTTCGGCTAAAATCCCTGACAATGTTTTAACTGAGGGGTTGGAGGATTTGGAATATATCAATAAGGCATGCCTTCTAAATTCCTGAAGGGGGAAAAGTATATCATCGAAAATAAGATCTCTGGGTTTTTGTTAGAGCATTTTAGGGTGGGGTTGCGTTTGCCCTTCATCGATTCATACATACATTATTTGTGGATATGAAGCTTGGTTATGACATGTTATATGAAATTTACTGAAAAGAGGGCAAGGTTTTAAGGGGTTGCCTAATAGAAGTTTCTTCCTCAAATAAAGGGTGGTACGAAGAATTTCTAATGTTTCGCGGGGGAGATTTGGGGTATTTTCCAGAATAGCGTAATCCTGATGGGATTATAGGGGCCGTCCGTAGGGTGGAGAAATTAGAAGAAAGCGAGAAAGGGATGGCCAACAAGTTTTTCGAAGGGAATTTTAAAGGATTGTGGAATGCCGGTTATTTCAGGAAATCAAATTTCTTGTAGTATAATCATAATCGTATGAAGAAAAACCTTTAAGATAACTTATTAATGAATTCTGTATTTATTGGAAAAAACTCTTTTATGCTTTACTGGTAACTAATATCGTTTTTTTGTTGCTGGACAGTTCTATTTTAGAATCTAGCTCATCATCGTGCTATGGATAAGGCAAGAATTTTGTGGCTGTAATAGAAGAAAGCTTTGAAAGATCCTAAGAGTAAAAATGGGGAAGAAAGTGCTACGGCGGCTGGTACAGAGCAATCAGGGAGCATCAAGGTTTCTATAACATTGAAAGAGACAAGTGGGGAATCTCATAAGAGGAAAAGACCAACAGAAGGTACGGAATTGAGTACTTTGAAGGAAAGTTGAGAGGCTCTGGGCCTAAGCACAAGAAGTTGGCAGGTGATGATATTAATGTTGAAGTGTATGTCCCTCAAGAGAACATCCAAGCTACTTCAATAGATGATGACATTGATAATGTGCTTTTAAGTGTGAGATTTGGAAGTTCAGTTCCTACGGAGGAAACAGATAAATACATTTTGGTACGCTTTCCAAAGGGAAAAGGTTGGTTGGGGACTACTTAAGGATCTAACACCCCAGCGGAAGCATTGAACATTTTCAAATTTTCACCTAACAAAAGAATACTGGAAAAGTCTTCAGACGATAAAGCTGTAGAGAAAGCGAAGGAGGCTTTCGGAGCGGTAAGTATAAGAATAAGTTTTATAATGATCATTTTTTGTATTCTCATAAAAGTTCTTTACAATTTGTTTTTGTATATGGCATCTTTCTAGTTTGAAACTCGATTCTTGAATGTGTAAAAAGAGTTGAGTTGAAAGAATCTCAGTTGGTGGAGGAAAGGAAATTCTCAGGAAAAATCTGCTAAGGATGAGGCCCTAGATTTGATGAGGACAGCTAGGGGAAAGAAAAGAACTTTGATTAAAGAGTTGGCTATAGTAAATAAGGAAAAGGCTGCAGTCGTAGGAAAAAAAATGGCTAGTTTGGAAGAGTCAATGGCTAGTTTGGAAGAGTCTTATCAGACCTAACAAGCAACCGCTGCTAGTTTAAAGACAGAGGTGGATAGGCTGAAGAAGAGAGAGCTGGAGAAAAGTCAGTCTCGAGTAAAGAAGATCACATAGACTTTGGAGAAAGTGGAGAAAGAGGAGAAAGAGGCTGACATAACCTATAACGACCGTGTGGCCAAATACGTGCAGATTCAAGCATTTGTGAACAAAGTGGAGGAGACAACTGGAGAATTCCATGAGATGGGGTATAATGATTGTTTGAATTTTTTAGGTCGTGGTAATATGATGGATTAAGCATCCATGGTGTGGGCAGTTTTAGGAAAATGAGGATAGCTCGTCTAAAGAAGGAAAAAAAAGAGGCCGCTAAGCAATTGGAGGAAGCTCATAGGGCTAATGATGAAAGGTTAAGTGCTAATGTGGCTAATGCACGAGTTAAAGTGGAGAAAAAGACCAAGACCGAAGCGGACAGAAAAGTCAAGGAGGATGAACAGAAGCATGATGTCGAAATGGAGGCTAATGGTGAAAGGGACAAACATCTTGAAGCTGACAAGCGAGCCAAGGAAGAGGCCGTTGAGAAGGCCCGGTTAGAGGTGATAAAAAAGGTAGGTAATGAAAAGACGTCAATGGAGGCCAAGAAAAAGGCAGAGAAGGAAAAAAAGAAAAAGGCAACTCTAAAGAAATAATGACCCTAGGGTTTAATATGTTATTAGGACTTTGTTTAAGGACCGCTCATAGAGTTTATCTATTTTATTGAATCTCGTTTCCTGTAAGGGGTACTTATTTTACTTAAATGCTTTCACATTCTCTCTTGATATTTTGGACGGATTTTAATTCATGTGATCTGAATTAGACAGTGTTACAGAAATTGCTAATAAGACTACATCAGTTGAGGTGGCGATTTACAATTTATCAACAATCGGAAATTTATCGGAATGATAAATCGGAAATAAATCAGATGTATTTATATTAATTTTATAATATTTATAAATTACACCATTATTATTAATCTGCCAACATATATACTTATTATTTATTATAAATATTATATATATATGTAAGTGTGAAGATATTAAATAAATAAAAATTGTTAATACAAAATCAACGAAATGAAAATGATAATATCTTGAACGCGACAATTTTATAGATAAAGAAAAAAAAGTTTGTATTGTTATTAATTTCTATCTAAAAAGTTAAACCTCCCCCACCACACCACACCACCTCCACCACACCACACCACCTGGCACCATACCCACCTTGAATCTGCCGTCTATCCCCCCTCTCCATCTCCCCCATCTCTCTCGTATTCACATAATTTTCTCCGTACTTTCGTATCTCCCTCTTTTGTTATGTCTGATTTCAACCGGATTTTGATTGATTTCAGTCGGATTTGACCGATATGAAGGAAAAATGTTTACTCCACCAATTCTGGCTTGTTAGATCGGAATCTGGTCGATTTTCGATATTCGGCCGATAAATTTGGCCCTCGATTGTGTGAGCCCGCCCTTGTTTGTTAAGTTTTAGTTGTTTAGGGTTTGATAATTTTTGTAATCTTGAAGCCTGGGGTTTGATAGTCTTGGTGATTTTAAAACCCAGAACTGTTTTAGCTTGCATATTTTCTTTTGTGTTAAAGAGCCTGCTGTTCTTGTTTAGTATCATTCTTAGCAAAACCCAGAAAAGTTTGCTTGCTGTTATTCTGGAAATTTTTTTGTAATCTTCAAAAAAGCAACCCCAGATCCACATTTGTAGCCTCAAATCTTGGTCAGTTGTTTGCACAATTGTGGTAATGGCAAGAGCAGGAAAAAGTACAGCTGGTAGGCCCTCCGCCAGTACCCACATTCAGGATCAAGAACCCTCTTAAGCCCAAGAACCTGGAGACAGAGAGATCTTCCAGGAGCAACCACTGACACAGCATACCCCGGTAAGGGATGCCAGAAATGTCATAGAGCTCAATCAGTACAAGTACACCAATGTTCCAGTTGCAGAGGAGCATATGGCTAACTTAACAAGCCACGAACTTGCTGAAGCAATCAGGCTCTACAGAGATGAACAAGCCCGGGCTCAGATGGAATTTGAGCAAGATGATGAGCAAGAAGAGTCCGGGGACTCTCAGCAATCCAGGAGATCTGTCTTCGACCGAATTGGGGCCAAGGCAAAGAAGAATCAGAAGGAGCCTAGCAAAAAGGAGACAGAGGCAACCAGAAAGAAAAAGCTAGAAGAAATCAGAGAAAAGATAAGAAAGGAAGAAGAGGAAAAGCTGGAGCAAAAAATTCAGAAAAGAATGCAACTGGAGGAGGAGAGGCTCCTAGCTAAAGCAAGAGGCAAAAGAACTCGGAGGGACCCTACCCCCGAACTTATTTCTGATGACGAAGATGAGGGTCAGAAAGATCTCAAGGACATGATTTACGAGCTCCAGAGAAAAATGGAGAAAGAATCCGGGGTGGAAGTTGGGGAGACCCTCACGCCCTTCAGTCACTCCCTAGAAGCCATCCTTCGACAGAAAATCTCAAACATTACAACTTTGACTCTTTCGACGGACTGGGGGATCCGGAAGAGCACCTCAACTACTTTGAACAGATAGCTCAGATATACTATTACAATGACTTGACGAAATCCAGATTCTTCGCCTCGACCCTCAAAGGGGGGGCTCAAAGATGGTTCAGCAGAATCCCATCAAGAAGCATCCACTCCTGGAAAGAATTCAGAGGAGCCTTCCTTAGAAGATTCAGAGCCAATAAAACACATGAAATGCACATGTGCCACCTGGAGACAATCCGCCAATATGATAACGAAGCACTCTCAGCCTATATGCGGAGGTTCCAGGAAGCCATCAACAAAGTCTCGAATCTCGATGAAAGGGAGGCTCTAAGCATATTTTGAAGAAACCTGGATCCAGAACACAATGAGAGGTATATTGTGGAGTTGATAAACAAAGAGCCCCAAAGCCTGGCCGCGGCTTATTCCATGGCAGCCCGGTTCATAAAAGAAACAGATGTTCTCCATGCGATGAGAATGACTCGGAATGGAGGGAACAGGAACAAATCTTCTGATGACCGACCGAAAGGGGGTTACCATCAGGAGAAAAAGTTCAAACAAAGCAACCAAACCCAGCAAACAAATGTGGTACAAAACACCCCAATTTTCCAAAGATTGGGTCCTAAAACAGAGTCCAAAAGTGATCCCGGTCTCCCTAAGCAGCAAAGGGAGCCCAAGCAAGAGCCAGAGTGGACACAACTAAACAGAACCCGAGAAGAGATACTAAAGGAGATCAAGGGAAAGCCATTCTACTATCCTCCAAAGCCAATGCAGACTCCGCCAGAGAGCAGGCCTTACAACAGGCAGTGCGACTATCATGAAACCCATGGACACAAGACTGAAAATTGTCTCTCTTTAAAATACTTCATTGAAGATCAAGTCAAGAAAGGCAACCTAAATCAATATATCTCAAGGGAGAAAAATCAGAGAGAGGAAAGGCAAAGAAAAGGCAAGAATGTGGGAAACGTGGTCCTGGGAGGTTCACACTCTCCCCCTAGGAGCCCGGGCTCAGGAGATGAGGTATTCTCCATTCAATCCTACCCGGAGATGATCATCTCATTCAGCAACAAGGATTATGAAGGAGTCAACCCAAATCACAACGAAGCCTTGGTCGTAACACTTGATATCTTTGACAACGAAGTAAGAAGGATGTTGATCGATAATGGATCCTCAGTAAACATACTCTTCAAGCATACCGTGGAAAGGATGAAGCTTGGGAGCGTACGCTCAAATGAATGCCAAGAGGACCCTCTGTATGGGTTCGGGAACAACTTGGTCCCGATCCAGGGAACTTTATACTTACCAGTCGTATTCGGATCGTGCTCAAACCAAGTTACCCATGTGATAAAGTTCTACGTGATCAATACTCCTTCATCCTACAACGGCATAATCGGGCGCTCGGCCTTGACCAGGATCCAAACAATCACCTCCATATCACATTTGAAAATCAAATTCCCAACTCCGACCGGGGTAGGAGAAATCAAGGGAGACTATGAAGTAGCTGAAAGATGTTACAGCCAGGCTCTGGTAATGGCTGAAACCCACCAAGGCAACAAGAGAAAGGCCGTGGTACTCCGGAAACAACAAAGTATTAAGAAACATCGCCCCCACTCAAGGGACGATGCGAGGAAAGAAGTTCAGGTCATAGAGTCCCTCTCAAATTCGAAAGCAACCAAACCAAGCTCAGAAGAGCAAAAAAGCAACCAAGTCACAGAAGGGATTGAATTGAGCCTAGGCCTTGCCCAAACCAACCCTACTGTGCAAGCAACCAACCCAGAAAAAATTGGAGAAATAAACAATAAAGAGATAACAGCCCAGGCTCAGATTTATATGAAAAAGAACGCAGAGGCTCGGATCCAGAAGATGGTATCAAATACGGATCAATCCAAGATAGAGGCCGCCGTTGAAACAAAAACAATTCTGATCAATACAAGCGATCCTTCCAAAAAGATAAAGATAGGATCCGGGCTCGAGGCTAATTTTAGAAAAGACCTGGTTTCGCTACTCCAAGGGTACTCTGACATATTTGCTTGGACACCAAGAGACATGCCCGGTTTAGATGAATCCATAGCGATGCATAGCTTGGACGTCAACCCAGAGAGGAAGCCAGTCAAGCAAAAAAAAAGAAATTTTGCCCCGGAAAGGCAGAAAGCAATCGATGAAGAAATTGAGAAACTACTGAAAGCCGGAATAATATGCGAAGTCAAGTACCCGGAATGGCTGGCAAATGTAGTGATGGTGAAAAAAGCAAACGGAAGATGGAGAATGTGCATCGATTACACAGACTTGAACAGTGCATGCCCCAAAGACCCCTACCCTCTGCCAAATATTGATCAATTGATCGATGCAACCTCTGGGCACGTGATGCTAAGTTTCATGGACGCCTACTCGGGGTACAACCAGATCAAAATGAATCCCAGTGACATTCTAAAGACAGCCTTCATCACCCACAGGGCGGTCTATGCCTATGTAATGCTGCCGTTCGGATTGACTAATGCGGGAACAACATATCAAAGGGCAATGAATAAAATCTTCAAGGACCAGATTGAAAGGAACCTGGAATCCTACGTGGACGATATGATTGCAAAATCCACAAGCTTCCCCGGGCACATAGGAGATCTGAGAGAATGCTTCGACAACTTGAGAAAATACTCACTCAGGCTCAATCCAGAAAAATGCACATTTGGAGTAGGGGCAGGAAAATTCCTTAGATTCATGATAAGCAACCGAGGAATTGAAGCCAACCCAGAAAAGATAAAGGCAATCCAAGAGATGAAGGCTCCTAGAACACAAAAAGATGTGCAGAAGCTAGCAGGATCACTAGCTGCACTCAGAAGATTCATCTCCAAGCTAGCTGAGAGATGCCTACCCTTCTTTTACCTGTTAAAAGGAGCAACCAACAAGAGAGAAGTCAATTGGAGCCAGGAATGCCAAAGCGCATTTGAAGAAATCAAAAAGTACCTTTCTCAACCCCCTGTTTTAACGAAAGCTCAACCCGGGGAACCCCTATCCCTTTACCTGTCAGCAGGGGCCCTGGCAGTTGGAGCAGCCTTGATCAGGGAAGAGAACGGCAAACATCAACCAGTTTATTATGTGAGCCAAGTGCTAAAAGATGCAGAGACCCGGTACCCGAGTCTAGAAAAGTTTGCTTTTGCCTTAGTCACAGCATCCAGAAAACTAAGACACTACTTCCAGGGAAGAGAAATACGGGTTGTAACAAATCAACCATTAAGAAAGATAATACACAAGCCAGATGTCTCAGGGAGATTGGTAAATTGGGCAGTTGAGTTAAGTCAGTTCAATCTAAGTTTCATTCCTAGAACAGCAATCAAAGCCCAGGCTCTAGCTGATTTCATCATAGAATGCAATTTCCCAGAAGAAGAGCCCGCGCCCATGAGCATTGACCCTGAGAGAAACACAGATCAAGAAACAGAAGCCTGGGCTCTCAAAGTTGATGGTTCTTCAACAAATGAAAGATCGGGAGCCGGGCTCATCCTAAAGAGCCCGGAAGGATTCACAATTCAAACAGCAATCTCCTTTGCATTCTCAGCAACAAACAACCAGGCAGAGTACGAGGCCTTGATTGCAGGATTGAAGCTAGCAACAACACTCAGGATCCAGAATCTCAAAATCTACAGCGACTTCCAGATCGTCGTAAAGCAAACAAATGGCGAGTACATAGCCAATGATCCAGTTCTAGCCAATTACCAGGCTCTGGTCCAAAGCTACCTAGCCTCTATACCAACAGTCCAAGTCATCCAAATCAGCAGAGATTCTCAGAAGCTGATGCATTGTCCAAACTTGTTCAAAATTCATCAGACCTGGATTGCTCCGTCTACTTCGAAGAATTGCAGAAACCAAGCACAGAGTCTGAGGAAGTCATGGAGATAGAAAACAGTCCGAATTGGATGACTCCATTCATTAACTACTTGAAGAAGGGAGAGCTCCCGGAGGATAAAGGGAAGGCTCAAAGGTTAAAGGCAAAAGCTTCGAAATTCTTCATGGAAGAGGGAATACTCTACCGCCGGACCTTTTCCTCCCCAATCCTCAAGTGCATAGGCCCAGGAGAGGCACAATACTGCCTCATAGAAGTTCACGAAGGAATCTGCGGGGACCACATGTCTGCAAAAGCACTAGCTCACAAAATCATAAGGCAGGGGTACTACTGGCCTACTATCCACCAGGATTCAATAGACTTTGTGAAAAAATGCAAGGAATGCCAACACTTCAGCAATGTGACACGGATGAGCCCAGTCCTACCCTCCTCAGTCTTGTCACCAATCCCATTTGCTGTATGGGGAATTGATATCATGGGACCCTTTCCCAGAGCCAGAGGAGACCTCAAGTACTTACTAGTCTCAATTGACTATATGACAAAATGGGTAAAAGCAAAGGCAATGAGGACAATAAACCAACAAGACTGCATCAAGTTTATGGACAACATATTGATGAGGTTTGGGATCCCGAGGGTACTAGTCTCAGGTAATGGTCCACAGTTCGTTGGTTCAGAATTCGAATCCTACCTTCAAGAAAGGGGCATCCGGCACAAGAAGTCGTCAGTAGCCTACCCTCAAGGAAATGGGCAAGTTGAAGTAATAAACCGAATACTTCTCAGGGGGATAGAGAAGAGACTCAGGGAAAGCAAAACCAAATGGCCAGAAGAATTGCCTAATGTACTCTGGGCATACAGAACAAGCCCCAGAACAAGCACAGGAGAAACCCCCTTCAAGCTGGCTTATGGAACTGAAGCCATGCTACCAATTGAAGTAGGATCCCCCTCCCATCGAGCAATCAACTTTGATGAAATAGCAAACGAGGAGGGGCTCAGAACGAATATTGAGCTAATTGATGAAGTTCGAGACCATGCAGTGGCAAGAATGGAAAAATATAAGCAGAAAACAAGAGAGCACTTCAGCAAGAAGTCCCGGGTCAAAAACTTTCAAGTTGGAGACCTGGTCCTTCGAGACACGGAAGCTTCAGACCCCACAAACACTGGAAAACTAATGCCAAAGTGGGAAGGCCCATACAAAGTCAAGGAAGTTCTAAGGCCAGGAACATACAAGCTCATGAACATGGATAACTCTGAAGTACCAAATACATGGCACGGACTCAGGCTCAGAAAGTTTTACCAGTAGAAAAGCAACCAAAAGCAACCAGAACTTGTAGCCTATGGCAAGCAACCAATCTATGATCCGATATTTTGTATGAAAAAAAAAATATGCAAATCAATGAAATGAATTTTCCTTTCTCAGAAAGTTATTACTTTTAAATCAACACCCGGGTTAGAAGCAAAAAACGAAAGCAACCACTATTTGCTTAGAAAAATTCTAAGTAGATGGAGCAATCACCAATCCGGGTTAGACATACCCGAATTGAAAGCAAATTTAAATTCAAAAAACAACCCGGATTAGCATTCAAATCTGGGTTACAAACAACCATTATGTACTTAAAATTTCCAAGTACATAAAGCAAAAAAAACAAATATCAACCCGGGTGGTTCATATACCCGGATTGAAAGCAAATTAAAAAGCAAAAAACAACCCGGATTAGCATTCAAATCCAGGTTGCAAACAACCATTATGCACTTGTATTTCCCCAAGTACATAAAGCAAAAAATAATAATTTAACCCAGGCGGGTATCATACCCGGATCGAAAACAATTTCAACAGCAAATCCGGATACAACTTCATACCCGGAACAATCCGGATATAAAGCCCATCCGGATCGGGGGCATTGCCACAACCTGAATCAGGATCATTTTCGCAATAGAGCCAGGATCCAGATTGCTCATAAAAATAAAAACAACAGATGAAAGAAAAGCAAATATTTTCTACGACGGAAGAAAGGTTCAAAGCAGGATCCGGATCGCCATCGATCCGGAACAAATCCAAATATTACATATAGTTCAAATCAAAGTATGAAATCAAGAAATCCTAGAAATGAAATTACATGGGCGGGGCCCGAGAAGCTTTGCAAAGCTGGTCCGGATCTAGAGGAAGCTGGGGCTCGGACCATCATAGGGTTCCGGTTCTCCTTGACCCTGCTCAACTGCAGCGTTTGCAGCAAGGAACTCCTGGATAAAGCTCTCCCAGGAAGCAAATGGGTCAGTTTTGATATGACGCTCGGCAACCACCCAGGACTTGCGCACCTCGGGAACCCCGGCCTGAGCAACCTCGAAGTCATAAACATCGTTGGCCTTGAACTCAGCAATGATGGCCTCCTTGTTCAGATTCTCTTTAGCAGCAAGCTCGGCCTTGAGCCTCTCAACTTTCTGGGCCAGCCCCTCGGCCCGGGTCTCCGAATTCTTCAATTTCTCGTTCAACCCGGCCTCCACAACCCGGAACCCCTCCCGGGCCTCCTCCAGCTCACCCCTTAGGGAATCAGAAAGCATCTTCTCAGCTTTAGTCCGGTTGTTAGCCTCCTTGAGCTCAGTGAAGGCAACATCGGAGCAGATAGATATCGCACTCCCGAGCTGAGAAATAAAAAAAAAGAGATTATAAGTAAAAAGTGGATTGGGGGGCATAATCCGGAACTACGGGATTCAAAATTCAGAAGTTACCTGCCCCCATTGACCTGTGACCCTTTTCAAGGCAGCAGTCATATTATAACCCTCAACCTCCTCCCAATCTTCCTCGGAGGGAATACTGGACATGAACCCGGCTAGGTCGATTAGAGTTTTGGTTCCTATCTTCACGGCCTCTCCATCGGCCCCTCGGCCTTCCGAATCACATATAATCCGGTTGGAAACCACGGTTTTGCCCCGGGGTGGCTTGTTCGGAACAGACTTTCTTTTCTTATTCGGAGGGCCATCACCGCCCGGAATCTCCTGTACCTCGGGCTCAGACTCATGGCCCGGATCCGGGATGTTCTGAGGGACGGAGGACTCGACCCCTCCCTCAATATCTGCGGAGCCAGACCCGGGACCAGGGGCACCCTTGCTTGTCTTAAAGGCCAGCCCGAGAGTGTTGAAAGCAGCAGCATATGCGGAAGAAGACATGATTCTCAGAAAATCCCGGTTGAAATGAGGAAGACCTGTTGGAACAAAAGAAAAAACCCAAGGTTAAATTCCGGATCAGGGGCGACAAATTTAGCCAAAAATGTTAAAAACCAAACTGGAGCATGATCCGGATCATCAAGACGGATGAAAGAGATCCGGATCAGAGACAACAAACTATTTTCTACAAGCAAACTATACGTTGATCCGGATCATCAAGCTGGAAGAAAGAGATCCGGATCAAAGTCAAAAGAAAAAAGAACATATAAAAACAGGTTAAACGCAAACCGGACCTTGACCCGGATTATCAAGTTAAGTGAAAGAGATCCGGATCAAGGGCAAGCATTTTATTTACAATTAAAGGAAAACTTACAGCCAAGATTGAATAGAAGCTTATGGTTCATGAATGTGTCCCGAGTCGGCTGAAACTCGAGAGAATCACAGAAACATCTAATCTGGGTGATAGCCCGGCCTTCGAGCACAGCCGGGTTAAACTTGGTTTGAACCCCTTCAGTAGTAAAGTAAGGGAGATATGCCAAGTCATATCCCTTCAGAAGGATTATCTCACCATTCCAATACTTCAAAGAAGACTGGTGCATTATTGGCTTGGCTCTACCCGGGCCGTAACCACACTCCGAGGCTCGGAACCTGACCTCATAAAAAGGTTTCTGACTCAATTTGGAGAGATAAAAAATCTGAGCTTCAAGGTGGGCAAGAACCCGGACTTGTTACAGCAAGCGATGAACCATGTCATCGACTTTATCCCATTCGGGGTGATTTGCATCGGGGAAATCCTGTACACGTGCTTACAGAGATGCTTGATAAACGTATGGCACCGGGGGCTCCACCCGGATCTGAGATGTTTCATCCAGACCGGGACAAAACCATCTTCTGGCCGATGATAGATCCTCTCATGGGGTTCTGGCCATCTCCACTCAATATCTGGAGTCAACTGGAAAGCAGCCCGGACCGCCTCATTCATCTCACCCGGATCAGCCTCAGAAAACGAGTCCTTCAACTGGTAGTGATCCCGGCTTATAGGGAAAGCAGAGAACATCCTCTCAAGAGCTTCCTGGTTATATACCCCGGGGTGACCGTCGGGCTGTCTATCATATCTAACCCGGCTATAATAGACCTCGTTTTCGATTTCGGTCGGCTTTTCAACAAAGTGATACTTAACATCTATCCAATACCCCTCGGGCGTGAAGGGAACTGAGCCCCCAGGCATTCTCTTATACCTGGACTTTGAGATTATCTCGGCGGAAGCAGGAACTTTCTTAACCATCTCTACCCGGATCTGTTCTATACCAGACGAATCCGGGTCACTCTCCTCTCCAGAAAAGTTTGGGTAGCAGTTATAGACTTTCCTAGCCCGCTCCTTGATCCGGACCATATACCTATTAAAATGAAGGTCAGTTAGCCTTGTCCCTATATATTTTAATTGTTTCACTAAGAGGTCCGGATCAAGTGTGTTACGTTAGTATTAGCATAACCTAATGATCCGGACCACCAATGCAAGTCCAACCCGGAAATACATCAACGATCCGGATCATGTTAACTACAATCCACAAAAGCAAACCACCATGGACCCGGATCTTGATGGCAAATACCCAGATCCGGATCCATAGCAACAAAAAACTTATAACAAAACCCATATACCCGGATCCTCATGGCAAACACCCATACCCGGATCAAAAGCAACCAAAAAACAGATAAAACCTAAGTCATACAGTCCTATCATAAACCTCCCCCAAATCCGGATCCTACACTCCAACCCGGATCAAAATCAAAACCCTAACCCACAAACAGTCATTTTGAGAATCAAAGAGCAAAATACACACACTTTTCATATACATACATAAAATTTCTTCCAAGAACAAGAAGAACAGCCAAGAAAACCCAGAAAATACCGAACAAAAGCAACAAAAATCAAACCAAAAACGCACCAAAATACCCAAACATACACAGATCTATACATACATAAACAAAAACGAGCAAACCCAATACAAAACAAACCAAAAAACACACAAATCTACCATTAATCCAAAGCATGCAAGAACTCGGAGAAAACTACGAAAATCGAAAAGAAAAGGAGGAGAAAAGAAAATAAGGACTTACAGATTTGTAGCACGGCAGAAATCGGAAAACAGAGAAAGCAAAGAACAAAGCCCAAGCCTCCAACTTCTTAAAAATTACTTCGAACAGGAGAAGAAAATGGCGACTTTTGGTTTTCTTTTTCTTTCTTGATGTGAATAAAGAGCAAGTTGAAAGAGGAGGTGCAGCCTTTTATAGACAAGGAGAATTAAAGGGCCCCGACCACGTGGCAGAGGACAATTGGCCAGGGGGAACAGTTACAAAAAAAAAACGCATACATAAATATTTGTTTATTTAAACAAATACAAATAAATGACACATTTAAAACCCATAATCATTATGGGCCGAATTTTTAGGAAATAACTGCCTAAAAATTCAAATTTGTGGGAGGGAAAGACTGAAAGACGTCACAAGTTAAAAACTCTTCAAATTCCACAGTCCAAGATCCGGACCCAAGTCCATGATCCGGACCCTTCACAACCGGATGCGGATTTGAAGCAACTATTCTACCTTAATCCGGATTGGCATCCATTACACCAGATCCGGATTGGGGGGGTAACCAGGAGCAGAATTTTCTCTGAAGCAACTATTCTACCTTAATCCGGATTGGCATCCATTACACCAGATCCGGATTGGGGGGCAACCAGGAGCAGGAATTTTTCTGAAGCAACTATTCTACCTTAATCCGGATTCGCATCGATTACACCAGATCCGGATTGGGGGGCAACCAGGAGCAGGAATTTTTCTGAAACATCTATTCTACCTTAATCCGGATTAGTTTCCATTACATGAGATCCGGATTGGGGGGCAACCAGGAGCAGGAATTTTACTCCCTACTCTACTCCCTCATCCAGAAAATCTGCATAAGGGAGTGGGGGGCAAATGATAGGGTATAAGAGACCCGGATAGGCGTCAACTTGGACTAAAGGGAGGCAGGCTCAACCGACCTGCTAAGACCCCCCTCTCCCAGGCCAGTCAAGCATAGGAGCTCAGGCCCGGGTCTATCCTACTCCCCGGATCCGGATCCGCCTGCATACCCGGATCCGGATCGGGGCCAAAACCACAGTAAGGGGGGTCCCAGCAAACACATGTGCATCCCACAACCCACCAAGCAAAGGTACGTGGGCACGTGACTATGACAGCTATCAACAACCAGCACACCAGACAAGCACGGCACGTGTCAGGGGCCGTTAGGACACTCTGGAGGTGGTCTTCCCCTGGACACATGTAAGCAATCCACCCAAGCCAGGCGTCCTCTGGTCCCAAGATCCAACGACCCAGATTTAGAGGTAACTACCCCTAAACCCTACCTTGGGGCTATATATACCCCCAAGGCTGAAGGGTTTAGGGGTTGGAAATTATCCACTCTCACACACTTACACTCTCTCACACACTCAAAAACACACAGCAGCCACTGCATATACACATCCACACACAAACACACAGCAACCTTACATTTATATTCATCTTCATCTTCCCAAAAGGCTGGTTCTTACTCTCACGCCGGAGGCGCCGCGGGACTCCAACCCCCCTTCCGGCGTTGTTTTGTAGGAACCCAACCACAGCTACACCTCTACGGCGGCAAAGGATCCAGGACGGCGTCGGATGAGCAGCCCCGCCACCAGGAGTTATCATTTGGCGCTAGAAGGAGGGCGCTCCATTATTGGGTCTCGGTGCCCCTGGATTCATCTCCATCAGCAAACTCTTGAGAGAGTCCACTTCCAAACCTGTAAGAACATAAACAACCAAGCCCTTTCTTGAATATGAGTTTTCATTTTAGCCACGTTTATATGAGCTTGTTGATTTGGGCCTCGATTGTGTGAGCCCGCCCTTGTTTGTTAAGTTTTAGTTGTTTAGGGTTTGATAATTTTTGTAATCTTGAAGCCTGGGGTTTGATAGTCTTGGTGATTTTAAAACCCAGAACTGTTTTAGCTTGCATATTTTCTTTTGTGTTAAAGAGCCTGCTGTTCTTGTTTAGTATCATTCTTAGCAAAACCCAGAAAAGTTTGCTTGCTGTTATTCTGGAAATTTTTTCTAATCTTCAAAAAAGCAACCCCAGATCCACATTTGTAGCCTCAAATCTTGGTCAGTTGTTTGCACAATTGTGGTAATGGCAAGAGCAGGAAAAAGTACAGCTGGTAGGCCCTCCGCCAGTACCCACATTCAGGATCAAGAACCCTCTCAAGCCCAAGAACCAGGAGACAGAGAAATCCTTACTTGTTCTGGATATCCACCTCGAACTATATCCTTGTGGTAGAATCTCTTATGGTTTTATTCAAAACCCTTGCTGAGCGAGTTCTGAGAATGTAGAGTTTAATCCATCAGGTTTATGCTATCATTGTGTAACACATAGTCTCTCTGTTTATGCTCCTCATGAAGCTGTTGAGTGTGATACAGAGAATTTCTTGGTTCCGAATCTCCCACACAAAATAGATGACAAGATGTCAACTGCCAGAACATGTCAAGAACAAAACCAGGTATGGTGAACTGATCAAATCAATCGAAGAGTTTGAGCAAAACTCCTACGGTATGGTTCTCAACACTTTCTATGAAATTGAGCCTGCTTATGCAGATCATTATGGGGTAATGGCCCTTAATATCACAATCTGGAAAGAAAAGGCTCAAAATCTCGCGGGTGCTGAAATATGGCCCTTACTATGACCCAGAAACGTATATTTTTGTTGCGTTTTATTTCCAAACTCAAAAACGCAAAATTTTCTTGTGTTTAGTAGCTAGAATCATATGATTGGTTTTGAAATTCATAAAAGAAAACGCAAAATTTTGATGCGTTAAGTCACCAACATATTGCAGAAATGCGTTTATCTAAGAAAATTTACAGGCCCAGTTGGCTGGCCCATTAAGTAATTGGCTGAATTTTCAACCGAGGGATAAACGCATTATTTTTTGGCGTTTCGGAGTGATAGTAAGTTATGGCATATATGTCCTGTATTTCAGTTCTTAAAAAAGGCTGAAACATCTTATGACTCATCATCTGAGCAACACTACTCCCTCCGTTTCAATATAACTGTCCACTTTTAAAAAAAATTACGCATATTATGAAATTCTAACATTCTTGAAAAACCTATATTAGTTATCATATTTATTGTGTTGACTACATTAACTATACTATTGTTTATGGTAGAGAATTAGCCTTGGAAATATAAATTAGGGATACAATAATTATGTGTGGTGTAAAATTCATCTTGAAAATATAAACTAAATTTTATGATTTTAAGAGTGACATTGAAAGTGTAAGTGGACAAATATTTTGAAACAAATTTTTTTTCCAAAAGTACACAGTTATTTTGAAACAAAGGGAGTATTGTTTAAGTTGGCTAGGTAAACAAAAACCTGACTCTTAAAAATTTAAAACGTCAAATATTAAAAAATCGAGGAGTATAAAAGAGGGAGGAACGTAACAAAGTAAGCACTGATGGACTTTTCAACAAAAATACAGACTGCTTGATTTTAGCACGCATCTGGAACTTCAATCTAATGGTTAAGCTTAATTAGCAACAACTGTAACATGAATTGATTGTTTACGCAGCGCTTTCAAGTCAATGGTAGATTAGAAGACGTTACTTCCAAGCTGTGTTGATTAAGATTTTAAGTTCCAATTTTTATCTTAATCACATTTACATGTTTTGTCAGCCTGCTATAAGGGATATGATTTGTGTACATCTTATCTCGGGACTGTTATAAACATGATTAACCCCATATGTTGGGTTTTGATTTTTAGAGTTTCATCGATCCTCCATGGGTACAATCTTATGTGTCTTTTTTGTCCTATTTTAGTTTTTTTTTATATAACTAGACTCGCATGCCTTACAAATTAATACTTCTTCTAATGGATATCGGAAAGAACGATAATCGAATTCAGAACTGCGATGACAAGAAAACTATTTCAGTGTAGTTAGTTTATAAAAAAATATATCTCGGTTTTTTATTATGTGTCTACGAACACATGATAAGGACAGAAACTAATACTTCTTAATTGGTTCTTTTTTTTATATAATAGCGGTGAACCTTCCGCTTTCACACCAAATTCCCCAATTAAAATTAAATTAAAATTATAATTTTCCGGGCTTATCATGTCCACACGTGCATACAACAAAAAAACCGAATATATATTTAAAATTTTGGACACAATTCCCAAAAAATGCATCAGAAAAGCCCGGTAAAAATTGTTATCCCTTGCCAACATAAAATTGATGCAGTGATTGAGTTCTTATTTTCCTTGCGTGAGATTAAAAATTCGACTACTGATGAATATGTGTGTAATTAATCAGTAATAAAAAGAATTTGTTATCCCTTTCCATTGGAAAAACACGTCCAAACTTAAATTACTCGAGGTCCAAGGTAGGTGATTATTGCATTAGTTGTCCATATCTAATTTCGTAGTATCCATTGATTTGTTTTGCCTATCGATTGATTAATAGACTTTGTGAAATTGAAACCCCACCACCAACTTATGACCTCTCCTTTTCCATGAGACAGCAACCAATAAGGCAATAACTCCAAGATTCCTGTTTTCACTCTTTTTCTTCTCCTCTACACAATCAACTACATGTCCGGACCAATTGTTATCGTTTCCGAGAGAGTGTCCGACACATATTTTAAGATGAATATAAAGTATAATTTTATAAATTTTTTTAAAAATTTTCTTTTCCTGAATAAAAATAAAATATTTAAACTTTTATTCAAAAAAAGAATTTTTTTAAAAAAATTATAGAACTATACTTTCTATTCATCTTAAAACGCGTGTCGTACATTTTTTTTAGAAACGATAACAATTGAGAGGGACGGAGTGATTACTTTTTAGTTTACGCTCATCAATTAGTATTTAGTACTACATTCTTTTTTCACAATCCGACAAATAGTTAAACAAATATACATGTCTTACGCTATCGAAATATCCTAACAAATGAAATTGAAAGAATCTTCTAACAAAAATTAGGCTTCACTAGTCCTAACAAATATCGAAATCTAATACGAAAAGAGATGAATTTTTATGATTAAATATCGGAATCTAAAATGAAAAAAAAATAAACTTTTATGATTTTTTTGACAAGTATGGCTTCTAGCCGTACATGAGTATCAATTCTCATAAAATCTCGGATGAGCGATAATCGAATTCAAAATCTGAGATGACCGAGTATAGATTCTTAATTTATTGAGTTATCTAACCGTGCTCAACTATTATGACTTTATCAATTTCTTGAAATTAAAATTTCTTATAATTTTTTTGGATTAACAGATTTTATGCCTTCAAATGAGTGTTGTGTTCATAAATCTGGGACGAGTGAAAATTAATATCAGACTCTCGAATAATAAGATGGCTTTAACTATCTTATGGCGCTCAATGTTATGACTTACTTGCATAGAAATATTAAAAATGGAACTTCCTTATTCATATTCAAAATTTTATTATCTAGTGAACGAAATAAAATAATTTTTTTACTGGTCTTTTATAACAGAGTAAATACTCATTTTATATTAAAATTACAATAATGTACCAATTAATGTAACACTAAAAAAATGTTTTATGTCTGGTTGTTCAGAGTGTGAATCAAGTGGTTAAAAATTTTAGTCGGTCCAAATTGGGTCCGATTCTCGTTATACCTCATATTTGTTTAAATCAATAATTAATTATAATTATTTTGTCTAATTTTTCATTTTTTCTTTTTATCGAGAAACATGATTCATTTATCAAAAATATGACCATCTTTAGCGAATATCTAAATAAAGTATATTTTTATTTTCATAAAATTAGATTCATATGAATAATAATATATTTTTTTGTCATAATAATATTTTAAGCAAATAAAGAAATAGATTCCCTCTTTTGGCTTTATAAGCACACCTTTCATTCCACCCTCTAACTCACACCACTTCAACTTCTCAACCAAACCATCATGAAGACCCTCACACTTCCTCTCCTCCTGCTCACCATCTTCATCTCCGTCGCCACTTCCACCGACATGTCGATAATCTCGTACGACGAGACGCACGGCGTCGGTTTCAGAACCGACGCCGAGATCACGGCTCTTTTCGAGTCGTGGCTTGTGAAGCACGGCAAGTCATATAACGCCCTAGGCGAAAAACAAAAAAGGTTCCAAATATTTAAAAATAATCTCTTGTACATCGACGAGCAGAATCTCGTCGATGACAAGAGTTTTAAGCTAGGATTGAATAAGTTTGCGGACTTGACTAATGAAGAGTATCGGTCCCAGTATACCGGTATGAAAAGTAAGGGTTTGAGGAAGAAAGTTAGTAAGAAAAGTGGAAGGTATGCTACACTCGCCGGTGAGAGCGTGCCGGAGTCCGTTGACTGGCGAGAGGACGGCGCCGTTGCTGCTGTTAAAGATCAAGGAAGCTGTGGTGAGTAGTTTCTTGCTAATCTTGATTAATTATATTTGTTAAATTGTTAATTAAGATTTTTACTTGATCTTTGCTAATTAAGTGCAGATTTACTTTTATTTGATATAGAAAGTTATGTAGATGATTTTTCATTTACTTTGATTTTATTCGGAAAGATCGAGAATCGAACTGGAGGGTAAGTGACGGAACATTATTAGGGAAATTTAAAATATGATTTAAATATCGGTTCTTGTTAAATCTGATTTGAGTAATATAATTTTCGAGCACAAAATAAAACTTGAAATTAATATAAGAATAATGATGAAAATAACAAAGAATAATTATTTATATTTTATACAATATCTTTGGACAAGAAAGTCCAGGGGTCCCATGGCTTTGTTGTATAGTACTATAGCCATTTGTCCATTTTTGATTTGTCAATCCATTGGCTGTGTTATCCATTGATATTTTGTTGTCATCCAATCATAAAATTACAATTCTGATATTTTGACAATATTTCAACTCTCGATTTATATAATTTCTTAATGTTAACTGGGTATTCGGATCACGTAATAATTTTTTAACGTTAACTGGGTATTCAGATCAGATTACACGCACATCTCTACTTTAATTGTACCAAAATAATTTTAGTGAACTTTTACTCCCCATGTTTATTTATTATAATTTATTTAAAAATTAAATAAATATAAGCTAGCTAAACGTTAGGAATTATTATTCTTATTCTTCAACGGAGAAGATAAGGGGATGTTGAATTTTTTATTTCTGCTGGGGCTTGTACTGTAATAATGGAGTTAAGGGGTCATCTAAATTTAATTTTATTTATATTAAATAAAATATTAGGATTCTATATATGTGGTGGACCTTAGAGTAAGTTAAGATGTCACATGGTGAGATATTTTATTAATTTAAAATAATTTTTGGTAACATAAAGTTAATATTCCCATTATTTGGGCCAGATTCATTGGCAATCTGTATCTGCAACTTGTAAGCAGCTTGATGAATATTCTTTTCATCCCACGGCTACTATGCTAGTTGGATTCCACTATTAGTAGATGCACTACTTTCCTTATAATCATGATTATTTTTCAGAACAGTATATCATTCTATAATTTTTTTAAAGTTTGTACGAGCGAACACACATTAAAAACTATCCTCAGTCCCGGCCAATTCTTTATGTTTGGTTTGGTTACGGAAGTTAAAAAATATGTATAAAATAGTAAAAAAGAGAAGAAAAAATGGGTGAAGTGGTGAAATCCAATTTTTTTATTTTTAATATATAAAAGAGAGATAGTAGAGCAAAAGTAGTGTGAAAAGGGAGGAAAAGTGAGAAAGTGGGGGACCCATTGACTATTTTTGGTAAGTTTTGAAAAGTAAAGAATTGGATGAAACGTCCAAAAAGGAAACTGTAGCAAATTGGTTGGGATAGAGGAACTAATTTTTATAAATCTTAATTGTTTTTATTGATAAAATTTGCGTGTATTAATGGGTTTATCAGCATTTATGATTGAAAGACCAGTCAAAAATTTGATCCATATCGTAAAAGTACAGAAATCGGAACTACCTGATTTTGATATTAGTTAGGAATTGATCAAAAATAACGGAACAAAAATTAGATGAACTTTAATATTTACAATAGTATTCGATAAAGTAGTCTTACTTATCCAATATAAAAATTTTAAATCAATTAATTAAATTAAAAAAAATGATTTGATAAATATTCTGTTTAGGATTAATAGGAATTTAATAAGGTATTTTCAGATTCTGCCTACTATGCAGAGATAGTTACATATTAAATTATTATTTTTGTTACAATGATTGATCGTCATGCATGACGTCATTCTACTTGCCGTTTGTAGTTAACCCGTTTGCGTTGTTACTACATACTGTACGTATCATGTTCAGTTGTCCATGTTCATAGTCCAACTTTTTGGCCATTGTGGGTCCCATCTGTAATTTGTCATGATTTGTAAAATTAGCCTGTGGATGAATGTGGGCCTCATTAGTACAATTGAACCTCTTTAAATAATTATTAGTGTCGGGATTAATAAAAAAATATTATTTTACTAAATTTATTATTTTTGAGTAAAAGTATATGTTGTATATTATGTTGGAATTGGAGATAAATATTATTTTAGCGAGATTATTCCTATATCGATTATTACTTCATCGAGTCAGAGGTTTAACCGTAATATGAACAATCGGTCTATGAAAATTTCGTAAAATAAAGGGAACAAAATTTTGAAAACATAATAATTGAACTCTTGACATCTCGTAATTTTGATACCGAAATACTTTGCAGTATAAAGATTTTGTGTCTGTGGATTGAATTTTACGAGTACGTTCTATCTGAAACATGTGATCTCCAGAACAAGGGAATTGACTAGTTGATTTGAAATGTATTAGGGAGCTGTTGGGCGTTTTCGACGATAAGTGCAGTAGAAGGAATAAACCAGATAGCCACCGGGAAGTTGATAACATTATCGGAACAAGAGTTAGTGGACTGTGACAGGTCTTACAATGAAGGTTGTAATGGAGGTCTTATGGACTATGCTTTCGAATTCATTATCAACAATGGTGGCATTGATACTGATGTTGATTATCCTTATACTGGCCGTGATGGAAAGTGTGATCAGTACAGGGTACGTATGAGAAACATGAGTACTCTTTTTTGGACTCATAAGTTGTTTAGACAAGTTGCTCTTGATGGACTTGATACTAACTAGCGCAGAATTTGATTTATCTGAATTGATTGTTGTTATTTGTAGAAAAATGCAAAAGTTGTCACTATTGATTCTTATGAGGATGTTCCTGCATACGATGAGTTGGCATTAAAGAAGGCCGCAGCTTACCAGCCTATCAGCGTTGCTATTGAAGCTGGTGGCAGAGATTTCCAGTTCTATGAATCGGTAATCACTTGTGCTTTTAACTGCAGTATAACTGTCTGAACAATTAGTTGTCATTTGGATTTCATGTTTGGAATGTATACCTATATTGTTTAGTACTTCGGAATTGTTTTGATGCCAACATAAGCTTTTAGCACCGAAACCAGAGTATTTCCTCGTAGCTTTTGAAAGAACTTGCTGGATTTCCTCGTAGCTTTTGAAAGAACTTACTGGAGTAACTTGAAACTTCTATTATAGGTTAAGATATATGCAGCAATTATGCATAGCAGTTTTAAGTTTAGGTTCTTCGTCTGACATTACAATTTTATCGCAGCTCTGGCCCCTACATGAATATCACATCTTGTATATCCGTTCTTTAGTTGATTGTAGATTCATAAGATGTAGGTTTCAATTGTGATACAGATGACAATGCAAGTTTTTGGCTTATGAAGTTTCTTGTCTCTATGCTGTTTAAATGTGAAATATATCTATGTGCAATACTATAGATGTATATTGATGATTCCCATTTTTTCGATATCTTTAGGGTATATTCACAGGAAAATGTGGGATAGCATTGGACCATGGTGTTGTAGTTGTTGGCTATGGCACAGAAAATGGTAAAGATTACTGGATTGTGCGAAACTCATGGGGTGCAGAGTGGGGTGAGAAGGGTTATTTGAGGATGGAACGTGGAATTTCCTCCAAATCGGGCCTTTGTGGAATTGCTATTGAACCATCTTACCCTGTGAAGACTGGTGTAAACCCTCCAAATCCTGGTCCATCTCCTCCAACACCTAAAACACCTGAAAGTGTTTGTGATGAATACTATACTTGCCCTATGAGTACTACCTGCTGCTGCATGTATGAGTATTATGGCTACTGCTTCGCCTGGGGCTGTTGCCCTCTTGAGGGTGCGTCTTGCTGTGATGATGGTTACAGTTGCTGTCCTCATGATTACCCCGTCTGCAATGTCCGTGCAGGAACCTGCTCGATGGTAAGAACTATAAATCTCATTTTAAATTTTATAATCAAATACTTTTTTCATCGCCTTTTTAATAGAGAATGTAATAGATCAATGTTTTCAGTCCCTAACTTTGACATGATAACTGGTATTTCCGGAAAAAAAGAAAAAAAAGAGTATGCTGGATCAAGATTTTTCCATTGCTTACCTATAACAATCTTGCTGTGCTGCAGAGCAACAACAATCCATTGGGAGTGAAGGCAATTCAGCGCATTCTTGCAACTCCAAACTGGCAACACGGAAGCAAAGGAAGGAAAGTTTCTGCTTAAGAAAAAACCACGAAGGACCCTCGAGTAATGTTTTGTGAGAACCAGAGCAGACAGCAGAGACAAATATACAACAGCAGAGTTGCTCAGGCTCCAGGTATGAATATCAGAAGCCGAGGAGGGTCAATAACCGGATACTCGCTTAAGATCTGTACAGTATGATGTTTAAATTTCAGTATTACATTTGAACAACAGGGATTGTACTTATTCTTAATCCTGTAAAGTAAATATGTCTTTTATGTCTGCAGTCTGCACTAAGTCATGACTGTCCTGAACTAATTATGTAGTTAATAAATACATATTTGGTATTATGCTATGTATGATGAACAGCTACAACAAATTTAAGTTTTAATATCAGGAAAATGAGAATTAACATGCTCAGAAAGTTACTTATTACTATCCCATTCCCAAATGATCAATTTAATTTAATCCTTAAGGAGCAAAAATGCAGATTAATAAAAGGGACCTCGCCAGTAACATAGACCACAACTCATTTCATACAATTTAGGGTGTGTTTGGTATTGCTGTTGCTGTCAGCAACAGAGCTTTTGATCTCAAACCTGCTGATAGAGAAAACAAGTGAAAAAGATGCTTTTCAGCTTTTGCAAGAAGCAGATGCTGATTTTATCATCAAACCTTACCAAAAACATTATTATTTTTATTTTTTTGCATCAAAACATATACTTATCAAAAAAATTACCAAACAATCATCTGATTTTTACAAGAGCACTTTTTTCAACAGAACTTTATCTAACAGTAAAACAATTTTTAACAGTAATTCCAAACAGAGCCTTAGAATATAACTTTTTCAGAAACATTACTAAAATATAAAATAAATAAATGAAGAAGAATATGACAATTGTGTTAGGGGACCATCCATTCTGTTTCTTGGTGTTGTCTGCTTTCAGTCTGATCCTACCAGTGTTACTTTGTCCTCTAAATTCAGTTATGATCAACATATAATCATTGCTAATATCATGTTTATAGAAAATCAGAGAAAAGTTAGCTGCAGAAATTAGATATTTCTACAGATATTGCTGTCAGGGTGGCCATAAGGTTAGAGCTGGCAATTTGTTCGTTTCGTGTAATTTCGTGTCGTGTACTTTCGTGTTTCGTGTCATGAATGTCCAACCCAAACCTGAACCGTTAAGGATTCGTTTCATTTCGTGTTCGTATACCTTCATTTCGTGTACATTTCGTGTCGTGTTTCGTGTAATTTAAAATTAATAATAAAAATAAAGATAAATAAAATATATATTTAAATATTAAGTTTTTATTAGTGGAGTCTTAAGTTAATAAGTCATAATGACTCAAGTGTATTCAATTATTATGAAATTTAAATTTGAATCTATTTTATGTACATATTATATGTAAATTATAATTGTAAAATATATGTATTCATATAATTTTGATAAATTTATTTAAATATTTATTTATTTCGTGTACTTTCGTTTCGTGTCGTGTACCCAGTGTAAACTCAAAACCGACACTAAATTCATCTGTATAATTTCGTGTTCGTGTACTTTCGAGTTCGTGTACCAAAAATGTCAAACCAAACCCGTTATTTTCGTATCGTGTTATCGTGTTGTTTACGAAATTGTCGGCTCTACATAAGGTATAATAATTTTGATAGTGATGACTGATGCCTACTGGTAGTTTGTATCAAATAGTACTAGTTGTGTCTTCAAAATGCTCTAAAAATGGTCATAATAGTACAACTGAAATTTAATAATCATATTATTGAATGAATACAAGTTTGTACATCAGAACATAAATTTGTTGGGCCACCAACCAACATACCAAGCTGGTAAAATCCAATCAATGAAATCAGACTTCACTAATTAGTTAAGAATCATAGTACTTTAGATGCACTGATAGGCCCTGTAAACCCTGATTCTGCTGCGATTACGTCTCCTAATCCAAGATTATGGTTTAAGAAATTGGTAGATTCTTGATGAGCTGCCATCTCCACAGCATAAGATGGCTCCACTTTCAGACAATTTTGAACTTCAGTAGGCCTACCAAAGTCATGCAACTTGACATTCTGGCAATCATCATTATCACCATTGCTTGTATATTGAAATCCTGCAGTGGCATTATAAGACGGTGGAACGGAAGGTAGCTTCGATGACAAAGCTCTATAATTGCAGGACTTGGAAGGCAGGAGAGGTGGAATTGACCAAAGGGGCGGTGATGATCGAACAACGCCATTTTGTTGACTGATATAGCTGAAGTATGCAGAGTCGTTCGAAGACTGATCATGTTGTCTTTCGTACTGCAACATTTTGAAACCACTTGAATGGTGCTTATCGTCGAGAAAGAGAGCTGTTTCACTTGATTCAGTCCCTATATGTAGATTTTTAGGCTTGAAGGTGTATGGATGTTGAATTGGTAGGTATGGCCTTTGCATGGCATACACGCCTGGTATGCTCTGAATGTAGCTGAATTTTCTTTGTATGCTAATCACAAGATTGAGATCTTCAACAATCTAAGTGAACTGATAATCATGAGTAGAGTGTAAACATATATATTACAAACATTAAAATGGAGATAAACAATTACCTTATCTAAGGATCCCAGTTGGATTATACCTTCTCTGACAGATATGACTGCAATTGTCTACAACAATAATAAACCTCAAATTGGTAAAATTATAGTAATTCCAATCAAGCTGTAAGTAAGTTAGAAATTGCTAATCCTAAGACCTGAATGCCAGAATTGAACTGAAGATCCCATGCTCTTGGTTGCTGCACAGATTGGAGAAACATTTTAAGTTATTAGGAATAAAAGCAACATAACATAGAACAAATAATTAGTAAAGTTTTTGCTAGCTATATGTAACAGAGAGGAGATCTTAAATTCTTCTTCTAAAGGCTTACAAGATCAAGGGAAGCATTCCAAGATGATGTAAAATTAGGATCATTTACATTTGGAGTATCATTGAATACCCATTTGTGACTATTATCTGCAGCAACCTTTCCGATCAAACTGCATGCAACTAACGAAAAATCAGAAAATTCAAATGGCAATTTTCTCCAGCAGATGTTGACTATCATACCCTTCTCCATAGTTGTAGACTTCATGAGACATTTTAAAGTAAACATCAGCTCCAAATCTACCATTTAGGTATCCATTAGCAGCCCTTTCACATTCACAAAAATCACAAAAACCATCTTCCCAGACAAGAATCCTGAAAAAAAATCATCTTGAAATGCAATGCATGGTAGTTGGAAGAGTTTATCTTCTCAGAACTTTATAATTGATTATTTTTTCTCGTAATTTACCAATTCCTTTTGTTTCCCTTGGCGCTTTCAAGTGAACCTGCTCCATGATCCCACCTGCATGAACAATTCATACTACATATCATCATCTACACACACATTTAGAACTCAATATTCTTTCGCATTTCCAATGACTTCAACAAAACTACACACACACATACTGTCTCGTTCCAAAGGACATAAAGAGTTGCTTACTCTGGAGGAGGATAATTCCGAGGCAAGATTCTCCAAAAGACTGCATAAACAAATCTAGAAGAACAAGAATCTGAATTAAATGAACAAAGGCTTCTTAGTGTTTGTTGTAAAAGACAGTTAAGCATGGGAAGTCCACTTTCCATTGTCCTATAGAGAAGAAAAGATAGGAGAGACAAATTAAGAGATAAGGATATGTAGATATCTATATATACAAAATGCCTGGAGAGAGTGTAATTAAAGTTGTTTCGGTCATCATCATGACAATTAAAAGATAAAGGGCAAAGAAACAAGAGCCAGAGAAACATGGTACCTACAGCAGAGTGAACATTAACACTTGTGTTGTGAACTGAATGTGTTAAAACTTAAAAGAGAAAGTACTACTTTAACTTGGAAGAAGTTACTCCACAAAATTTAGCATAATACCATAATACTAGTACATGAAACATGCATAACTATTTTTCCCACGTTAACGACTACACTTGAACTAGTTTTAGCTAAACCTTTTTTTATATATAAATGTTAGTTTTATTACACGGGAGTTTGGTTTAGCGTAATACTTGTGTATTCAGATGAGTGAACTGCTTAATAATCGGCTTAGGCAGGAGAATAATAATCAGAGAAAATTAGCCTAGGCGGAAAAAACACAGAAGAGAATCGGAAGATTGATCAAATAACATTTTCCAGAATAAAGAAGTTTGATCAAAATTTATGTATATTTAACATGAGGAAAGAACTGCAAAGTAGCTTCAATCGAAGGCATATTCCTGGATGATATTTCACTTTTTGATGGTTACGGACTCTCTAAAGTAATCACAGATCGAAGTTCTAATCAAATCTGCAAATGGTAAGAAGTGTCAGAGCAAAGGCTAGCTGATAATTGCAGTGGTCCAAATTTAAGGTCTTGATCATACCAGAAGGCAATTACTGTAAGACTATGACCTCACAATCTGTGCCATGCTTTGTCCCTCTGACCCTATAATTGATTTCAAACCATTCCCCCTCTGTCCCCAAAAGATTTGGAATATCTTGATTGAATCTTCAGTGACATTACACAAACACACACTCTATTGGTATTAGGGAACATTAGTACTTAATACTCAAAGGATCTGGTCCAACAGATACTCAATCCACATGAAAAAACCCTTCCTTTATAGCAATAAGCCTCTAGGAGCAAACACGTAATTTATTTATGTTTGATAAACGTAGGCGCTGCCTACCTTGAAGTGCAGAAGGTTTTGATAGATAGTGCAAGCTTAACACATCTTACGGTGAACTGAAACTTTAAATAACAAGTTCAGTTTTTTTATAATACCGTGCTAGTTCTAAAAAATTCTACGTGGGCGTCTTATGAATCATCAAAAAAAGGAAGATTGAATCATTTAAATTTTAACCGAAAACCTCAGTTCAGGTCACAGTTGAAGAAACATTAAGAAACTGGTGGTCCTTTCTATTACAATAAATCTAGGATTTCTTATGTGCAGTGGGGGTGTGTATAATCATGAATATCCTACAGACTCAAACAATTGGAAATGAGGATTCCCACTTACCTTTTGGCTTGTGACTTTATCTGCATTATTTCTCCCCCACCCACACACTCCTTCTATCCTAATTTATTTTGAAGCACTCGTCGTAGAATAACAGAACACAAATAATGCAGCTACACTGATCACTGTCACTAAAGATGGTCCTAAATGACTTCCCAAGAAAAAATGTCGTAAATGGACAAGGGGGTTAGAGTTAACTAGCTTGAAAAGATCAGGTCAGTAAATATAAACCCTGAGGTAGAGGCAACTAAAGGGATGTGACAAGTACTAACTATGATCTACCGCGACAAAAGGGCTAAACATCCACTGCATAGGCCCTCCTTACTCTTCAATAATGTTCCTTCCTTTTCCTACCCTTATCTCTTAGGATATCCTTACACATCTCTTTACTATCAAGTAACAACTTCATATGTATACACTATACAATACATGACAATTATATGCACATAATTCAGCTCCATAGATAATATAACCACATCTCTTCCATGCTTGTCCACATTTAATTTTGACCTACCTTCTGTCACTTCATTACTCATGCTAAACCCCGGGACCTATGTATACAAGGCTCAGCTCCATAGATAATATAACTGTATCTCGTGTATGTGTGTGTGTTTGTGCATGTGTATGAATAAGAACTTACACAACTCCACATGTTTCCAATCTAAGCCTCCTGTAAAGTGAAGAAAGCAACAAATGCCAGCCAGAAAATGTATCCTGCAAAAATGTTAAATAAAGATTTTTCTTTAGCCACTTGATGGTTCTATTCTTTCCCGATGCTGAAAGGGAAATTATGTTTGATCTGCAGAAGAGGAATGCAAGGGATACCTTATGGATTCGACATTTCATACATTATAAATGTACTTCAGGGTTTTCCTCTCCATTTTTCTCTAGACACTTGTACCGTAAAAATGTGTATTCTGCCTGCAATTCAGTTTCCTGAACCCTCAAGGCCTAATTACATTATCAGTATCATCGTTGAAAGCTGCTTTATTCTCAGTGTAACGCAGGGAAAAAAGAAAAAAAATACACGAGCTAAGCCCTCAACCATTACATAAGAATAATCACATACATATATTTGTCAAGTATTTTATATAAAACACATGAATACAGATGTTAGATTTACCTGCTTTGCAAAGGTGAATGGGACATATCTGTACTTAGTCATACGCATTATCTGTCTCTCCATTGTTGAGAGAAAACATCAATACAATAAACAGTAAAATTCGCAGAAGTACAGGCACATCAAATGCACAGAAGAACATCAGCACGACAAAAATGCGTAATGCCTTAGTTGGTAAACAGTGAATACCTGTTGTAGTAGAACATTCCAAATAGATATTAGCTAATCTGACAGCAGATCCTGGATTAGTAACTATACAGCAATGAGCCTTCATATTTTTTTTTTGCAAAATGAAGTACAGAGATTCAAATGTTGTAGAAATACTCTGTGCAAGATTTTATTTTTTTAGTTAAACACTCTTATACACCCGTCTTATCTTTAACAAAATTCGAATACTCGACATCCCATGAAGCGAGTGATGAAGATATTATTATATACAAAGAGATGCTGGGTCCATAGCACTGTCTTGAACCTTTTGTATCGGGGGAATTGAGATTACCTTCATGGATGATGGTAATCCATCTTTAAACCCAACTTTTCAATGTACACTTATCTACATAGACCTTTAAACAAACATCCTTAGCCCTCCAACAGAATTTCAAAATCTCAATTTTACCATCCATTCTGCAATACGAATCAATTATATATCATATACAAGAAATAGACAATATGTGAACCCTAATTACTATAAACCCTAATTACACAATCATATAACCCTTGAATATGCAATAATTCGGTCCGCTTCGGGTCGGACATTATAAAATCCGGATTTTTTGAAATCGGGCTGGATCAAGCTTTTTAAAAATCGGGCCCTGGCCCAATTTCGTTCAAAATAACTAGGGCCCGAGGAAAAACAGGGCTGTTTTTCTTTGTTACCAAACAAAGTCATTGTAATGGTACCATCCTAACAACCATTCCACCATGCAGAAAATAATTCAAATTTTACATGAATTTCTGCTTCAAATCATTGACTGACTTTATTCCCACACTGCTTTAAGCAAAAACATATATAAAGTTGAGTTCAGACACAGAATCATTAAAAATTCAAAGCCAGTCCCTTAAATTCTCCGTCATCTCTGTATTTTAAGCTCACTTTCTTTGCAAACATGTTAGTGTCAACAAACACATGAATAATAAAACATAAAGTAGTATTAGTGGGATGCTTATTTATTTAGGGACCATCCTAACCACCATTCCACCATACACAAAATTATTCAACTTTAATATGAGATTTCTGCTTTTAATTATTCACTGACTTCATATTATTCCTACAGAAAATCAATCAACCAATTCTTCAGTTTTAAACCTATTTTTTCTTCCATGGCTTCCACCAGTAATCTTGAAATAACTGCCGCTTCCTCTTCTTCATCATCATCTCCACCCAAGGCCTGGGATGTGTTCTTGAGCTTTTACGGTGACGACACTCGCAAAAACTTTACTTCACATCTTTACGCTGCTTTGGATCAAGCTGGAATTTTAACCTTCCGGGACGATCCTGCTCTTCAAAAGGGCCAAGAAATTTCATCCGGGCTGCTCCATGCAATCAGAGATTCAAAGATGTTTGTCCTCATTATTTCCGAGAACTATGCTCGTTCCCCGTGGTGCCTTAAAGAGCTCGTCGATATTCTTAGTTGCAAGAAAACTGAGAATCAGGTTATTCCCGTTTTTTACTACGTAGATCCATCAGATGTTCGTCACCAAAAAGGGAGTTTTGGAGACGCACTTGATTATCATTATCAGAAGAAGCGTTACTCTCCTGAGATGATAGACGAGTGGAAATCAGCGCTGGCTCAAATCGCGGCGCTATCAGGATACCATCTTAAAAAAGAAGCTAAAGAGTATGTCCCTTTATCTTACTCTTCCACATATTAGAATAATAATTTATCATGACATTGCTATCTGACTATAAGCATGTATTTTGTATTACAAACAGAAATGAATCAGAAACTATTCAGAGCATTGTAGAGAACATTGCACGAAAAGTATCTACAAAGGTCGTACACATTGGAGAAGAACTGTTTGGGATAGATTCTGCTGTAGAAGAAATATATCAGAAGCTGCAGATGGAATCAAATGATGTACGTGCCATTGGGATCTGTGGGATGGGCGGAATTGGCAAAACTACTACTGCCAAAGCTTTCTACAACAAATATCATCCCAATTTTGATAGTTGCTGCTTTATTGAAAAAGTCAAAAAATATTCAGAGGATGGTAGTCCTCTACTTCCCTTAATTGAGCAACTACTGACTGTGCTTCTCGAACTCAAGGATTATAAGGTCACTAATGTTGACAGTGGAATTAGACAATTGGAACAAATCCTTCGTTTCAAGAAAACACTCATAGTTCTCGATGATTTGGACCAATCAAGCTACTCAGAATTTCTAGCAAAGCACTGCAATTTGTTTTCAGCAGGAAGTAGAATTGTTTTTACGTCAAGAAATGTACACCTGCGAAATCAGTTAAAAACTGATTTAAAACATGTAGAGCTATACATGGTGAATGAATTGGGACAAGATGATTCTTTGAAGCTCTTTAATTATCACGCTTTCGGAGAAGTAACACCGCCTGCAAGTTTAGGAGAACTCTCATTAGGCTTTGTAACTTATTCTAGAGGTCTTCCATTAGCTCTCAAAGTGTTGGGTTCATCTTTGCGAGGTAGAAATGAAGATGAGGTATTCTGGAAAACCAAACTGAAGAAAGTTCGAAAAATTCCAGAGAACGAAATACTGAAAATTCTTCAACTAAGCTACGATGAGTTGGATAATGAGATTGTGAAATCAATATTTCGTGATATTGCATTCTTCTTCGTCGGAAAGTACGAATATGAGTCTATTCCCATATTCAAATCTTGTGATTACTTTCCAGAGGCCGGTATACAAATTCTATTGGAAAGATGTCTAATCACGATTGATGAAGACCAAAAGTTTCAAATGCATGATCTTATACAAGACATGGGAACGGAAATTTCCAAGATCAAACGCTTATTCTTACGAGCAAATACATTGGAATATTTGCAAAATCAGGAGGTAATTGAAATTCAGTATACTTTGCTCTAGAATATTAGTTATCCTAATTAAATAGATTTACTCTTTGAAGAAAGTTGATAGATTTAAGTCTATAAAATTGATAAACTATCACTAAATTAAATTGTTATAGAATTGATTTGTTTTCAAATATATTTACATTATTACATCTTGGACTGTGATTATATGATGACAAGTTATGTCCCGTGTTAAAACAAACTATACTTATTTTACTTAATTTTTGTATTTGCAGGAATTAGAAAAAATTGAAGGTCTCGTCTTAGATATTACTCAATCAACGGTAAAACAAATCAATTCCCAAATATTTGAGAAGTTACCCAAATTGAGATTACTTGAAATACGTAATGTTGACGGCATTAAAGGGCATTTTAAAAATTCATTTCAAGAATTAAGGTGCATCTATTGGAATTATTGTACGTGGACACGGTTGCCTTCGAGTTTTCGACCACAAAAGTTGGTATCCATGATTATGCAACATAGCAATTTCAAGACGTTATGGGATGATGCAATGGTATGAAATTAAATTTATTCACTACTTTTATAGAAATGTGATTTATTCATATTTTGTTCATTTAATATTAAAATAATATATTTTTTTACTTATTTTTATCCTAAAATATAAAATATGTAGTAATTTTAATTTTTAACTTTTGTATTCTTTTGTATTTTTACTTGTTTTTTACTAACATAATTTTAAGGGCAATGTAACTGTGAATTAATATTTATATTTTTGTCTTTTGTATTATTTAAAACAGCCTTTCACAAATCTGAAGATGATAAATGTAAAATACTCTCTAAACTTGAAAACAACTCCCAACTTTGGAAATTCAAAATCTATTGAGAGGTTATACTTTCGTGGTTGTGAGAGCTTGCTAAAAGTCCACCCATCAATTAGAGAGTTGTCTGGTTTGTATGCTTTGGATTTGAGGGAATGCATTAACGTGAAAGTATCGGCTGAAACACTGGGTCAGTCAAGTGCATTGGGCTTGTTGTATTTGGGTTATTGTAGCAATTTAACACAATTGCCAAATCAATTGGGTGGAATGAAATGGTTGAAGGCGCTTGATGCAAGTTACACCGCAATTGAGGAACTGCCAGATTCAATTACTCAACTCAAGAAATTGTTTTATTTGAAATTGGATGGTTGCAAGAAGCTTAAAAAGCTACCAGAGCAGATTGGGAATATGGAAGGCTTAAGGGCATTTCTTGCAAGTGGTACTGCAATCGAACAACTTCCAGATTCGTTTGGGGATCTCATTAATTTGGAGATACTGGATTTGAGATGCTGCGAAAATCTTAGGTATCTTCCAAATAGCGTATGCAAGCTCAAGTTGCTTCGAGTACTAAATCTGTATATGTGTTCAAAGCTGAAGCGATTGCCTGATAGTGTATGGAATCTTCCATCACTTACTCAATTATATATTTTCCAAACGGATATGGGTAGAATTAATGTGCCTGCTATAGTGAACAATACAAAGTTGTTAGATTTGGCTCTGAAGTGTGATGTAAGAGTATGGCTGCCTCTGATTTCAAGTTTCTCTTGTTTGAAAAGTTTAGTTATTTCTGCTGGGGTTGAGAGTTTATCTTCAACCGAACCATTCAGTCTCTCTATGCTTCACAACCTAGAGGTTCTAGAATTGTATAACTGTACAAATTTCGGGTCATCGCTTCCGGATCTTCCTCTTAATATATCAGTCTTACGCCTAAGTGGGCATAAAAGACTAGTACATCTACCCGATTTATCAAGCTTGAAAAGGTTGAAGACGTTGGTGATACAGAGGTTCATCGGCCTTAAATCACTTTCATCACTTCCTCCTCATCTTCAATTACTTAGAATTTATGGTTGCAGAAGCCTACAACATCTATCAGACGTGTCAATGCTGAAGGAATTGAGTGATTTGAGTTTTGGTATATTTAACATTCCGAAACCAGCTGTTTCGAGTTTCCTTCAGGTTGGTTTCTGTCTGAACTCCCTCCTTGTATACACAATTAAACTTGAATAAATATAACTTCAATTATTTATGTTGCAGGTATTAGGTTTAAGAAAACAGTTCCTCCGTTCCAATAAAGTTGAGCTACCTGAGATTGCAGAATGGATCAGCTATAAAAGCACCGGGCGTTCAGTCTGTATTGATATCCCTACAATGCCGGCAGATAACTTCTTGGGTCTTGCTCTCTCGGTTCTTGTTAGTAGCAAAACCCGTGTAACTAATTTTAGCATAAAAGCTGTCGTTACCAATCAAACAAATGGTACAACAAAGTCCTGTCTGATTCCTGTATATGGCAGCAGTCGAGGGGGTGAAGTAAGTTATGTGGCAAAATGCATAAGAGGAGATGAAATCCAAATTAGAAGTGGTGATAGAATTCAGATTGTACTACATAGGCAAACATATAGTCTTAATGGATTCATTGAAGTTCCTAGGGAAGGAGTGAAGGCAGAGCTGTTGGGTGGCCATGTGATACGAAGAACACTCTCCACCCCTGTTTTCCCCTCTGCTCTCAACAATTTGGCAAAACTTCCCCCAGATTTGCTAAGAAGCTGAAAAATTGACAGGTTTCCTATCAATTTGGCAAAACAATAGTTGTCATGCATTAAAATCTTCTTACACTGACTCCTCATCTAGTATCACTTGGAAGTTCTTCAGTTTTATATTTCAAAATACCAAAGAGTCTTAAAAGCAGGGCACAAGAAGTTCAGCTTAAAAGTTTGAGCTACTCCACTTGAATGTTATTCAAAAACAACATTACAATATCTGACCAGAACACCAGAAGATCAGAACATGAAGACTAACATGGGAATAAGTTATATATATAACTAATCAACATTACAATGTTGTTTACTTTGAATCAACGTAATTTTAGTTGTCAATGAACATCAACTAATCAACCGGAACAAACACTGATAAGTTATATATGAAGGAAATAAGTTTCCACGAAGGTAACAGTTGATGTAACTATATAGCTGAGGTACCAAAGATTGCAGAATGGTTCAGCTATAAAAGCAGTGGGCGTACAGTCTCTATTGATATCCCCACATTGTCGGATGATAATTACTTCTTAGGTCTTGCGCTCTCAGTTCTTTCTACGAGCGAAACCGGAAACTATAATTTTAGCATGAAAGCTGTTGTGACTAACAAAACAAGTGGTACAGCAAAGTCTTGTCTGATTCCTGTATATAAATATTATCTCTTTTGAACAACTTGATAATATGACTTGTGAAGTTCTATATATTTTCCTTTTTAAGAGTAATTATTTGCATTGTTCAGCCTTTAAATATTATCTCCAAATCATTTTATTATCTATAATGCAAAACCGTTTGCACTTCTTTCATTTTCTTTTTATCTGAATTTTCCTAGCTACATGGGGCATTTATCTAACACCAGTGAGTACTCAGTTATTAAGCCTGTGCTAGACTCACTGTGCTAGACTCAAAACAGTTTACAGAAGTTTACTCATAATCCAGCTCTAAAGTTTTCTATATCTAGGCTTTGAGGGTCAGGTTGGCAATTATTCTGCGGTGCTTGAAAGATCAAACAAGTGATAAACTACTTCATGAGAGTTCTATGAATGTTTAGCAAAAAAATAAAGGTTTTAGGAAACTAGAACAGCCTAGCAGTCCAGAGAAGCATCGATGTTAACTGTAGAGGTAAATAACTTGCGCTTAACTTTGAATCAACGTAATTTTATTTTTCAATTAACATCAACTAATCAACCAGAACAAACACCAATAAGCTATAAAGGAAATAAGTATCCAAGAAGGTAACAGTTGATGTAATTAGATTTTTACTTTGTTCAGAATTTGTAAGAAAGTACATATGATCACTGCTGTTACTTGAATAGTATGATGTGGACCATTATCATCACTGCTGTTAAGAATATGTAAGGAGACAAGGTTAACTATTAAGACTATCGACATAAGAATACAGACATCACAAATTGAATTACCAGGTTTGCTATCTCTCTGCTCATCTTCTTTGCCTAGGTCCTTACAACCATGCCAATGCCTCCTGTATACAAGCTAGGAACTTAGTTTAAACGCGCGTAAAAGTCTTTCCATCCACAATATGGTAACATATTTTATTCTTTGATGACATGAATATAATTTGCTCTTGTAAACAAAAATATTTACCTAAAACAAAACTAGCTACAGCAAAAAAATTATGTAAAAAAACACATACATTGTTCGATCCACATTCGATCTGCCTCTATATCTAATCCCGCTTTACATTGGAAAAGTCGGAATTCTTTTCTTGCAAAATAAACTACGAGATTCAAATGTTGTAGGAACACTTTTACATGAAGTAAATATGCCTCATCCACAGAAAATTATATATAAAAAATTCACTTATCATATGTACAGACCTACAACAGCTATCAGATATGTCAACGTTGAAGGGATTGAGTGATTTGCAATTTGGTAAGCTGAAATCAGTTGGTTCGGAAAGGAGTTTCCTTCAGGTCGGTTAATGTTTGAACTCCTTCCCTGCATCCCTCTAAATGATACACAATCACACTTATATACATCTAACTTTATTTTTTTTTATTTTACAGGTAATAAATTTAAGAAAACACTTCCTCCCTTTCTATATAGTCGAGGTACCAAAGACTGCAGAATGGTTCTGCTATAAAAGCAGTGGGCGTACAGTCTCTTTTGATATCCCGACAATGTCTACAGATAACTTCTTAGGTCTTGCGCTCTCGGTTCTTTCTACGAGCGAAAACTGTAACTACGATTTTAGCATGAAAGCTGTTGTGACTAACAAAACAAGTGGTACAACAAAGTTCCTATCGAAGAACTGAAGGTAGAGATGTTTGCTGCCCATATGATACGAAGAACACCCTCCACCCCAGACTTTCCCTCTGTTTTGAACAACTTGATAATATGACTTGTAAAGTTTTATAAGATTTTCTTTTTTAAGAATAATTATTTGCGTTGTTCAGCCCTTAAATATTATCTCCAAATCATTTTATTATCTAAAATTCTAATAACTTCAATATGAATTACAACTGTTTGGAATGCAAAACCGTTTGCACTTGTTTCATATTCTTTTTATCTGAATTTTCCTAGCTACACGTAACAGAGAAGAGATCTGAAAGCCTTTCTAAAGGCTTATAAGATCAAGGGAAACATTACATGACGAAGTAAAACTAGGATCATTTTGGTTTGAAGTATTATAAATACCCATTTGTGACTACTATCTGCAGCAACCTTTCCAATCAAACTACATAGTACATGCAAGTAACAAAAAATCGAGAAACTCAAATGGCAATTTTCACCATTAGATGTTGAATATCATCTACTAGAGAGTTCGAGAATAATAGTAAGACTAAAGTTTAAAATGCAAAAGAATCATACCCTTCTCCATAGTTGTAGAGTTCATGAGACATCTTCAAGTAACATCAGCTCCAAACCTACAATACATTTATTTTAGCCAGATGTTGAAAGGGAATTTCGGTATGAATATTAAACAATTACTTCAAGTCTACAAGGGGATACCTTGAAGTTAAAATTTTGAATATTATACAATTACTTCAGGGTCTTCTAGACATGTGTATCCATGTCATCATCGGAATCTGCTTTCTTCCCGGTCTAACGCTGGAAAAAAGAAAAGAAAGGACACACGAGTCAAGCCCCCAAACCATTACATAAGAATAATAGTATAAATTTTTCAAGCACATACAGATACAAGATAAATGAACATATATGTTTGCTTGCTTGCCAAAGGTGTATGGGAAATATCTATACCTAGTTAAATGACAGGGTATAAGCAACCTGGCTAGGACCCAATCTGGACCTAAAGGGTATCAGGCTCAACCGACCTGCTAAGACCCCCCTCTCCCAGGCCAATCAAGTATAGGATCCCAGGCCCGGGCCTATTCTACTACCCGGATCCGGATCCACCTGCATACCCGGATCCGGGTCAGGGCCAAAACCACAGTGAGGGAGGTCCCAGCAAGCACATGCACATCCCACAACCTGCCAAGCAAGGGTACGTGGGCACGTGACTATGACAGCTATCAACAACCAGCACACCAGACAAGCACAGCGCGTGTCAGGGGCCGTTAGGACACTCTGGAGGTGGTCCTCCCCTGGACACATGTAAGCAATCCACCCAAGCCAGGCGTCCTCTGGTCCCAAGATCCAACGGCCCAGATTTAGAGGTAACTACCCCTAAACCCTACCTTGGGGCTATATATACCCCCAAGGCTGAAAGGTTTAGGGGTTGGAAAATATTCACTCCTGCACACTCACACTCTCTCATACACACAAACACACAGCAGCCTGTAAATTAGATAAATATATACCTTCATCTTCTCCAAAGCCTGTTCTTATTCTTACACCGGAGGCGCCGTGGGAGCCAAACCCCCCTTCCGGTGTTGTTTTGCAGGCGCCCAACCTGCAGCTACACCTCTCTCACGCACAGAAGGTCCAGGAACGCCGACGACGAAGCCGCCCGCTCACCGGAGTTATCATTTGGCGCTAGAAGGAGGGCGCGACATCCTTGGGTCTCGGTGCCCCTGGATTCATCTTCATCAGCAAACTCTTGAGAGAGTCCACTTTTAAACCTGTAAGAACATAAACAACCAAACCCTTTCTTGAATATGAGTTTTCATTTTAGTCACGTTTGTATGAGCTTCTTGCTTTAGGCCGTGTTTGTGTGAGCCCACTCTTGTTTGTTAAGTTTTAGTTTAGGGTTTGATAATCTTGGTAATCTCGAAGCCTGGGGTTTAATAATCTTGTCGATTTAAAACCCAGAACTGTTTTAGCTTGCGTATTTTCTTTTGTGTTCAAGAGCCTGCTGTTCTTGTTTGGTATTATTGTTAGCAAAACCCAGAAAGTTTGCTTGTTGTTATTCTGGAAAATTTTTGTAATATTCAAAAAAGCAACCCCAGATCCACATTTGTAGCCTCAAATCTTGGTCAGTTGTTTGTACATTTGTGGTGATGGCAAGAGCAGGAAAAAGTACAGCTGGTAGGCCCTCCGCCAGTACCCATATTCAGGATCAAGACCCCTCTCAAGTTCAAGAACCTGGGGGAGACAGGGAGACCTTCCAGGAGCAACCACTGACACAGCATACCCCAATCAGGGATGCTAGAAATGTCATAGAGCTAAATCAGTACAAGTACACCAATGTTCCAGTTGCAGAGGAGCATATGGCTAACTTAACAAGCCATGAACTTGCTGAAGCAATCAGGCTCTACAGAAAGGAGCAAGCCCGGGCTCAGATGGAATTTGAGCAAGAAGAGTCCGGGGACTGTCAGCAATCCAGGAGGTCTGTCTTTGACCGAATTGGGGCTAAGGCAAAAAAGAATCAAAAAGAGCCTAATAAGAAGGAGACAGAAGCAGCCAGAAAGAAAAAGTTAGAAGAAATCAGAGAAAAGGTAAGAAAAGAGGAGGAGGAAAAGCTGGAGCAAAAAATTCAGAAAAGAATGCAGATGGAGGAGGAGAGACTCCTAGCTAAAACAAAAGGAAAAAGAACTCGGAGGGACCCTACCCCCGAACTCATTCCCGATGACGAAGAGGAGGGTCAGAAAGATCTCAAGGACATGATCTACGAGCTCCAGAGAAAGATGGAGAAAGAATCCGGGGTGGAAGTTGGGGAGACCCTCACGCCCTTCAGTCACTCCCTAGAAGCCATCCCTCGACAGAAAAATCTCAAACACTACAACTTTGACTCCTTCGACGGACTTGGGGATCCGGAAGAGCACCTCAACTATTTCGAACAAATAGCTCAGATATACTATTACAATGACTTGACGAAATCCAGATTCTTCGCCTCGACCCTCAAAGGGGGGGCACAAAGATGGTTCAGCAGAATCCCATCAAGAAGCATCCACTCCTGGAAAGAATTCAGAGGAGCCTTCCTTAGAAGATTCAGAGCCAATAAAACACATGAAATGCACATGTGCCACCTGGAGACAATCCGCCAATATGATAACGAAGCACTCTCAGCCTATATGCGGAGGTTCCAGGAAGCCATAAACAAAGTCTCGAATCTCGATGAAAGGGAGGCTCTAAGCATATTTCGAAGAAACCTGGATCCAGAACACAATGAGAGGTACATTGTGGAGCTGATAAACAAAGAGCCCCAAAGCCTGGCCGCGGCTTATTCTATGGCAACCCGGTTCATAAAAGAAACAGATGTTCTCCAGGCGATGAGAATGACTCGGAATGGAGGAAATAGAAACAAATCTTCTGATGACCGACCGAAAGGGGGTTACCATCAGGAGAAGAAGTTCAAACAAAGCAACCAAACCCAGCAAACAAACGTTGTACAAAACACCCCAATATTCCAAAGATTGGGCCCTAAAACAGATTCAAAAAGTGATCCCGGTCCACCCAGACAGGTAAGGGAGCCTAGGCAAGAGCCAGAGTGGACACAACTAAACAGGACCCGGGAAGAGATATTGAAGGAGATCAAGGGAAAGCCATTCTACTATCCTCCAAAGCCAATGCAGACTCCCCCAGAGAGCAGGCCTTACAACAGGCAGTGCGACTATCATGAAACCCATGGACACAAGACTGAGAATTGTCTCTCTCTAAAATACTTCATTGAAGATCAAGTCAAGAAAGGCAACCTGAATCAATACATCTCAAGGGAGAAAAATCAGAGAGAGGAAAGGCAAAGAAAAGGAAAGAATGTGGTAAATGTGGTCCTGGGAGGCTCACACTCTCCCCCTAGGAGCCCGGGCTCAGGGGATGAGGTATTCTCAATCCAATCCTACCCGGAGATGATGATCTCATTCAGCAGCAAGGATTATGAAGGAGTCAACCCGAATCACAATGAAGCCTTGGTTGTAACACTCGACATATTTGACAACGAAGTAAGAAGGATGTTGATTGATAATGGATCTTCAGTAAACATACATTTCAAGCATACTGTGGACCAGATGAAGCTAGGGAGCGTGCGCTCAAATGAATGCCGAGAGGACCCTCTGTATGGGTTCGGAAACAACTTAGTCCCGATCCAAGGAACCTTGTATTTGCCAGTGATATTTGGATCGGTCCCAAACCAAGTAACCCATGTGATTAAGTTCTACGTGATCAATACTCCCTCATCTTACAACGGAATAATCGGGCGCTCAGCTTTGACCAGGATCCAAGCAATCACCTCCATACCACATTTGAAAATCAAGTTCCCAACCCCATCCGGGGTAGGAGAAATCAAGGGAGACTATGAGGTAGCTGAAAGATGTTATAGCCAGGCTCTGGTAATGGTTGAGACCCATCAAGACAACAAGAGAAAGGCTGTCGTGCTCCGAAAACAGCAAAGTATTAAAAAACATCGCCAACAATTAAGGGATGATGGGAGAAAAGAAGTTCAGGTCATAGAGACCCTCTCAGATCCAAAAGCAACCAAAAAGGACTCAGAAGAGCAAAAAAGCAACCAAGTCACAGGAGGGATTGAAGTGGGCCTAGGCACTGACCAAACCAACCCTACTATGCAAGTAACCAACCCAGAAAAAATTGGAGAAAGAAACAATAAAGAGATGACAGCCCAGGCTCAGATTTATATGAAAAAGAACACATAGGCTCGGATCCAGAAGATGGTATCAGATACAGATCAATCCAAGATAGAGGCCGCTGTTGAAACAGAAACATTTCTGATCAGTAAAAGCGATCCTTCAAAAAAGATAAAGATAGGATCCGGCCTCGAGGCTAACTTCAAAAAAGACCTGGTGTCACTACTCCAAGGGTACTCTGATATATTCGCTTGGACCCCAAAAGAAATGCCCGGGCTGGAAGAATCCATAGCAATGCATAGCTTGGACGTCAACCCAGAGAGGAAGCCAGTAAAGCAAAAGAGAAGAAACTTTGCCCCGGAAAGGCAGAAAGCAATCGATGAAGAAATTGAGAAACTACTGACAGCTGGAATAATATGCGAAGTCAAGTACCCAGAATGGCTGGAAAATGTAGTGATGGTTAAAAAACCAAACGGAAAGTGGAGAATGTGTATCGATTACACAGACTTGAACAGTGCATGCCCCAAAGACCCCTACCCCTTGCCAAATATTGATCAATTGATCGATGCAACATCTGGGCATGTGATGCTAAGTTTCATGGACGCCTACTTGGGATACAACCAGATCAAGATGAATCCCAGAGACATTCTAAAGACAGCCTTCATTACCCACAGGGCGGTCTATGCCTATGTAATGCTACCGTTCGGATTGACTAATGCGGAAACAACATATCAAAGGGCAATGAATAAAATCTTCAAGGACCAGATTGGAAGGAACCTGGAATCCTATGTGGACGATATGATTGCAAAATCCACAAGCGTCCCCGGGCACATAGGAGACCTGAGAGAATGCTTCGACAACTTGAGAAAATACTCACTCAGGCTCAATCCAGAAAAATGCACATTTGGAGTAGGGGCAGGAAAATTCCTTGGATTCATGATAAGCAACCGAGGAATTGAAGCCAACCCAGAAAAGATAAAGGCAATCCAAGAGATGAAGGCTCCCAGAACACAAAAAGATGTGCAGAAGCTAGCAGGATCACTAGCAGCACTCAGAAGATTCATCTCCAAGCTAGCTGAGAGATGCCTACCCTTCTTTGACCTATTAAAAGGAGCAACCAACAAGAGAGAAGTTAATTGGAGCTCGGAATGCCAAAGCGCATTTGAAGAAATCAAAAGGTACCTTTCTCAACCCCCTGTGTTAACAAAAGCTCAACCCGGGGAACTCCTATCCCTTTACCTGTCAGCAGGGGCCCTGGCAGTTGGAGCAACCTTGATCAGGGAAGAGAACGGCAAACAGCAACCAGTTTATTACGTGAGCCAAGTGCTAAAAGATGCAGAGACCCGGTACCCGAGACTAGAAAAGTTTACTTATGCCTTAGTCACAGCATCCAGGAAACTCAGACACTACTTCCAGGGAAGGGAGATACGAGTTGTAACAAATCAACCATTAAGGAAGATAATACACAAGCCAGATGTCTCAGGGAGGTTGGTAAATTGGTCAGTTGAGCTAAGTCAGTTCAATCTAAGTTTCATTCCTAGAACAGCAATCAAAGCCCAGGCTCTAGCTGATTTCATCATAGAATGCAATTTCCCAGAAGAAGAGCCCGTGCCCATGAGCATTGACCCTGAGAGAAACACAGATCAAGAAACAGAAGCCTGGGCTCTCAAAGTTGATGGTTCTTCAACAAATGAAAGATCGGGAGCCGGACTCATCCTAAAGAGCCCAGAAGGGTTCACAATCTAAACAGCAATCTCATTTGCATTCTCAGCAACAAACAACCAGGCAGAGTACGAGGCCTTGATTGCAGGATTGAAGCTAGCAAGAACACTCAGGATTCAGAATCTCAGAATCTACAGCGACTCCCAGATCGTCGTAAAGCAAACAAATGGCGAGTACATAGCCAAGGATCCAGTTCTAGCCAAGTACCAGGCTCTGGTACAAAGCTACCTCGCCTTGATACCAAAAATACAAATCATCCAAATCTGCAGAGAGGAAAATTCAGAAGCTGATACACTATCTAAGCTTGTTCAAAATTCATCAGACCTGGATTGTTCGGTCTACTTCGAAGAATTGCAGAAACCAAGCACAGATTCTGAGGAAGTCATGGAAATAGACAGCAGTCCAAATTGGATGACCCCATTCATTAACTACTTGGAGAAGGGAGAGCTCCCGGCGGATAAAGGGAAGGCTCAAAGGTTAAAGGCAAAAGCTTCGAAATTCTTCATGGAAGAGGGAATACTCTATCGCCGGACCTTTTCATCCCCAATCCTCAAGTGCATAGGCCCAGGAGAGGCACAATACTGCCTCATGGAAGTTCACGAAGGAATCTGCGGGGACCACATGTCTGCAAAAGCACTAGCTCACAAAATTATAAGGCAGGGGTACTACTGGCCTACTATCCACCAGGATTCAATAGACTTTGTGAAAAAATGCAAGGAATGCCAACTCTTCAGCAATGTGAAACGGATGAGCCCAGTCCTACCCTCCTCAGTCTTGTCACCAATCCCATTTGCTGTATGGGGAATTGATATCATGGGACCCTTTCCAAGAGCCAGAGGAGACCTCAGATACTTACTAGTCTCAATTGACTATATGACAAAATGGGTAGAGGCAAAGGCAATGAGAATAATAAACCAACAAGACTGCATCAAGTTCATGGACAATATATTGATGAGGTTTGGGATCCCGAAAGTACTTGTCTCAGATAATGGTCCACAGTTCGTCGGTTCAGAATTTGAATCCTACCTTCAAGAAAGGGGCATCCGACACAAGAAGTCTTCTGTAGCCTACCCTCAAGGAAATGGCCAAGTTGAAGTAACTAATCGAATACTTCTCAGGGGGATAGAGAAAAGGCTCAGGGAAAGCAAAACCAAATGGCCAGAAGAATTGCCTAATGTACTTTGGGCATACAGAACAAGCCCCAGAACAAGCACAGGAGAAACCCCCTTCAAGTTGGCTTATGGAACAGAAGCAATGCTACCAATTGAAGTAGGATCCCCCTCCCGTCGAGCAATCAACTTTGATGAGATAGCAAATGAAGAGGGGCTCAAAACGAATATTGAGTTAATCGACGAACTCCGAAACCAGGCAGTGGCAAAAATGGAAAAGTATAAGCAGAAAACAAGAGAGCACTTCAGCAAGAAGTCCCGGGTCAAAAACTTTCAAGTTGGAGATCTGGTACTCCGAGACACAGAAGCTTCAGATCCCACTAACACTGGAAAGCTAATGCCAAAGTGGGAAGGCCCATACAAAGTAAAAGAAGTTCTAAGGCCAGGAACATACAAGCTCATGAAAATGGATGAGTCTGAAGTACCAAATACATGGCATGGACTCAGGCTCAAAAAGTTTTACCAGTAAGAAAAGCAACCAAAAGCAACCAAAACTTGTAGCCTATGGCAAGCAACCAATCTATGATCCTATATTTTGTATAAAAAAAAAAAATTTGCAAATCAATGAAAAGAATTCTCCTTTCTCAGAAAGTTATTACTTTTAAATTACCAGTTATGGAAGCAAAAAACAACCCGGGTACCCTCTCGCACCCGGGTTAGAAGCAAAAAATGAAAGCAACCACTATTTGCTTAGAAAAATTCTAAGTAAATTGAGCAATCAACAATCCGGGTTAGACATACCCGGATTAAAAGCAAATTTCAAAGCAAAAAACCTGGATTAACACTTAAATCCAGGTTGCAAAAAACCATTATGTACTTAAATTTTCCAAGTACATAAAGCAGAAAACCAAACATCAACCCGGGTGGGTCATATACCCGGATTGAAAGCAAATTTAAAAGCAAAAAAAAAAAAAAACAACCCGGATTATCATTCAAATCCAGGTTGCAAAAAACCATTATGTACTTAAATTTTCCAAGTACATAAAGCAAAAAAGCAAACATCAATCCGGGTTAGACATACCCGGATTAAAAGCAAATTTCAAAGCAAAAAACCTGGATTAACACTTAAATCCAGGTTGCAAAAAACCATTATGTACTTAAATTTTCCAAGTACATAAAGCAAAAAAGCAAACATCAACTCGGGTGGGTCATATACCCGGATTGAAAGCAAATTTAAAAGCAAAAAGCAACCCGGATTAGCATCCAAATCAAGTACATAAAGCAAAAAATTAAGCATCAACGCGGACACGGTTCCATACCTGGATCATCCCTGATATGAACCCAATCCGGATTAAGGGCCATAACCAGGATCCGGATTGCTAAAAAAAAAAGGAGACAGATCAAAGAAAAGCAAACATTTTCTACTACGGAAGAAAAGTTCAAAGCAGGATCCGGATTGCCATCAACCCGGAACAAATCCGAATATTACATATAGTTCAATTCAAAAGTACGAAATAAAGAAATCCTAGAAATGAAATTACATGGGCTGGGCCCGAGAAGCTTTGCAAAGCTGGTCCGGATCTATAGGAAGCTGGGCCTCGGACCATCGTAGGGTTCCGGTTCACCTTGACCCTGCTCCACCGCGGCCTTTGCAGCAAGGAACTCCTGGATAAAGCTCTCCCAGGAAGCTAAGGGGTCGGTCTTAATATGACGCTCCGCAACGACCCAGGATCTGCGGACTTCGGGAACCCCAGCCTGAGCAACTTCAAAGTCATAAACATCGCTGGCCTTGAATTCGGAAATTATAGCCTCCTTGTTCAAGTTTTCCTTGGCAGCAAGTTCAGCTTTGAGTTTCTCCACTTCTTTGGCAAGCCCCTCAGCCCGAGCCTCAGAATCCTTCAGCTTCTCGTTCAACCTGGACTCCACTACACGGAACCCCTCCCGGGCCTCCTCCAGCTCACCCCTCAGGGAATCAGAAAGCATCTTCTCAGCTTTAGTCCGGTTGTTAGCCTCCCGGACCTCAGTGAAAGCAACATCAGAACAGAATGATATTGCACTCCCAAGCTGAGAAATAAAAAAATAATAATATATATATATATATACATATATTAGCAAAGTGCAAAGTTAATTGGGGGGCATAATCCGGAACTAAGAGCATAAAGTTTCAGAAATAACCGCCCCCATTGACCTGTGACTCTCATCAAGGCAGCGGCCATGTTATATCCCTCAACCTCCTCCCAGTCATCTTCGGAGGGGATACTGGACATGAACCCGGCAAGGTCAACAAGGCTCTTTGTACATATCCTGATAAGACCCCCGTCCGGCCCCTTCCCTTCCGAATCGCATACGACCCGGTCTGAAACAACTGCTTTCCCGCGGGGAGGCTTTCCCGGGGCAGACTTCCTCTTCTTGGAAGGGGGATCACCCTCTGAAATTTCTTGGACGTCCGGATCCTCAGCCAGAGGTACATTGTCCGGATCAGCAACATTCCGGGGTGGTGAAGACTCGGCCCCACCCTCTGCGTCAACAGACCCTGATCCTGTCCTAAGAGCCCCTTTCGTTGTCTTATAGGCCAACCCAAGGGAGTTAAAAGCTGCTGCATAAGCTGAAGAAGACATTATGGCTCGGGATGCAGGGTTGTAATGCGGCAGACCTGAAAAATTGTAAAATACAAAAAATCCGGATCAAATACATTATGATCAGCACAAGATTGATACAAATGCAAAGACTACCAAATCCGGGAATAAAATATTGCACTAAGCCCGGATCATGGGAAGACGATATATGCAAATTATCAACAAGTAAAAAAGCAAAATAGACGTTAATCCGGATCATCAGGAAGAGCAGAAAGACCCGGATCAACCGGATCAAAAATTACTAACGGAACATATTAAAGAAAAACTTACAGCCAAGTTGGAACAGGAGTTTATGGTTCATAAAAGTATCCCGGGTCGGCTGGAACCCGAGAATACCACAAAATTTCCTAATCTGATCTATAGCCTCCCCCTCTAATATCTCCGGATTGAACTTTGTCTTAACCTCCCCGGCGGTAAAGTAAGGGAGAAACTCCAGATCGTACCCCTTCAGCATCAATATCTCCCCATTCCAATGTTTCAACGAGGTCTGGTGCATAACCGGTTTGGACCTACCCGGACCAAACCCACACTCCGCTGCCCGGAACCTCAGCTCATAAAAAGGCTTCTGGCTCGATCTGGAAAGATAAAAAATTTGGTGGAACAACTTGAAGGTATGCATGAGCCCGGCCTTGTTACAGCAAGCTATGAACCAGGTCATGGACTTGATTCCGTTCGGAGTAATCTGCATGGGGGATATCCTGTAGACATACTTACACAGGTGTTTAAGAAAAATATGGCACCGGGGGCCCCACCCGGACCTTAGATGCTCCAGCCAAACCGGAACAAAACCATCCGCAGGGCGATGGAAAATTCTCTCATAGGGCTCGGGCCACCTCCAAGCGATATCAGGAGCTAATTGAAAGGCAGCCCGGATTGCCTTGTCCATATCACCCGGATCAGCTTCAGCATAAAAATCCTTAAGCTGGTAATGATCCCGGCTGATCCCAAACGAAGCAAAAGCTGCTTCCAGAGCACCTTGGTCATAAACACCCGGGTGCCCATCCTCGTGCCTCTCGTATCTGACCCGGGTATAATAAATACTATCTTCAAACCCGGGTGGCTTTCTCACGAAATGATACTTTATATCAGACCAGCGGCCCTCTGGCGTAAAGATGACTGAATTCTCCGGAAGCCTCTTGAACCGGAAGCTAGTAATTGTTCCCACAGACCCAGACCCCTTCCTTACCATCTCGCCCCGGATCTGTTCTCTACCAGATGAATCCGGATCACTCTCCTCGTCAGAAAAGTTTGGGTAGCAGTTATAGACTTTTCTAGCCCGCTCCTTGATCCGGACCATATACCTATTAAAATGAAGGTCAGTAAGTCTGGGCCCTACAGATTATATTTGTCTTACTAAGTGGTCTGGATCAGGTACGTTATATTAATTTTATCATAACCTAATGATCCGGACCACCAATGCAAGTCCAACCCGGAAAACATCAACGATTCGGATCATGTTAACTACAATCCAAAAAACCGAAAAACCATGGACCCGGGTCTATATGGAAAATACCCGGATCCGGATGCATAGCAACAAAAAACTTAAAATTACACCCTGACCCGGATCCAAAACAACCAAAAACAGCTTAAAAAACCCAAGTCATACAATCCTAGCATAAACCTCCCCCAAATCCGGATCCTATACCCTCGACCCGGATCAAAATCAAAACCCTTACCCCCAAACAGTCAGCCCAAGAATCAAACAGCAAAATTTACCCTTTTTACCTATACATACATATATTTCCATCAAGAACACGAAGAACACAATCAAAAACCCCAGAAAAACCGAACACAAAACCCAATTTTCGTGCGAAAAACATAACAAAAAAAGCCCAAAAACTACAGATCCAAACAAAGCAAACCACAACACAACACCAAGCACAAAACATAACCACAGAGGCCGATTTGTACTCCCAAATCACGAATAGAACACAAAACTCGAGCATGCATCAACCTAAAGGAAAAGCACATAAAACTGAAAAAGGAGGATGAAAGATGGAAGAAAAGAACTTACAAATCGCAAATGAGCGGCGGAGCACGGCGTCACAACAGCGGAGAAACCCGACGAAAAAGACTGCACTTCAATAAACCTTGAGAAGAAAAGAGAGATATGACTGTTGGTTTCTGCTAATTATGAGAATAAAGAATAAAAAAGGGGGAGGGGGCCGCCTTTTATAGGCGTGAGAACAGAACCGCCCCAGCCATGTGGCAAGGAACGATTGGACCTGGGAGCGGTTACAACAATATATATATATATATAAATAAATTAAAACCGCATTCAAGATACATAATCATTATGGGGCGGGTTTCTAGGAAGTAACTGCCCAAAATTCAAATTCGTGGGAGGGAATAAACTGAAAGACGTTACAAATCCCAAAATTTTCAAATTCCACAGCCCAATACCCGGATCAATAGCAAAAATCCGGATCATTGTCAACCAGGATTATTCTACTATTCTACCTTAACCCGGATTGGCATCTACCACACCAGATCCGAATTGGGGGGCAACCAGGAGCAGAAATTTTTCTAAAGCAACCATTCTACCTTAATCCGGGTTGGTATCAATTACACCAGATCCGGATTGGGGGGCAACCAGGAGCAGAAATTTTTCTGAAGCAACTACTCCACCTTAATCCGGATTGGTATCCATTACACCAGATCCGGATTGGGGGGCAACCAGGAGCAGAAATTTTTCTGAAGCAACTACTCCACCTTAATCCGGATTGGTATCCATTGCACCAGATCCGGATTGGGGGGTAACCAGGAGCAGAAATTTTCCTGGAGCAACCATTCTACCTTAATCCGGATTGGTATCCATTACACCAGATCCGGATTGGGGGGCAACCAGGAGCAGAAATTTTTCTGAAGCAACTACTCCACCTCAATCCGAATTGGTATCCATTACACCAGATCCGGATTGGGGGGCAACCAGGAGCAGAAATTTTCCTGGAGCAACCATTCTACCTTAATCCGGATTGGTATCTATTACACCAGATCCGGATTGGGGGGTAAACAGGAGCAGAAAATTTTCTGAAGCAACTACCCCACCTCAATCCGGATTGGCATCCATTATACCAGATCCGGATTAGGGGGCAACCAGGGGCAGAAACTTTCCTTAAGCAACTATTCTACCTTAATCCGGCTTGGCATCCATCACACCAGACCCGGATTGGGGGGAACCAGGGGGCAGAAATTTTTCAAAGACAACCAGATTCATCAACCTTAATCCGGATTGGTATCTACTACACCACATCCGGATTGGGGGGCAATAGAGAAGCATGATTTTTTCTCCTACAAACAGCTATGTGATAATACTCTACTCCCTCATCCAGAAAATCTGCATAAGGGAGTGGGGGGCAAATGATAGGGTATAAGCAACCTGGCTAGGACCCAACCTGGACCTAAAGGGTATCAGGCTCAACCGACCTGCTAAGACCCCCCTCTCCCAGGCCAATCATGCATAGGAGCCCAGGCCCGGGCCTATTCTACTACCCGGATCCGGATCCACCTGCATACCCGGATCCGGGTCAGGGCCAAAACCACAGTGAGGGAGGTCCCAGCAAGCACATGCACATCCCACAACCCGCCAAGCAAGGGTACGTGGGCACGTGACTATGACAGCTATCAACAACCAGCACACCAGACAAGCACGGCGCGTGTGAGGGGCCGTTAGGACACTCTGGAGGTGGTCCTCCCCTGGACACATGTAAGCAATCCACCCAAGCCAGGCGTCCTCTGGTCCCAAGATCCAACGGCCCAAATTTAGAGGTAACTACCCCTAAACCCTACCTTGGGGCTATATATACCCCCAAGGCTGAAGGGTTTAGGGGTTGGAAAATATTCACTCCTGCACACTCACACTCTCTCATACACACAAACACACATCAGCCTGTAAATTAGATAAATATATACCTTCATCTTCTCCAAAGCCTGTTCATATTCTTACACCGGAGGCGCCGTGGGAGCCAAACCCCCCTTCCGGTGTTGTTTTGCAGGCGCCCAACCTGCAGCTACATCTCTCTCACGGACAGAAGGTCCAGGAACGCCGACGACGGAGCCGCCCGCTCACCGGAGTTATCATTATATGATAAGATTACAGTCCAAGAAATCGATAGGATTGGCCAATATACAGGTTTATCAAATGCACTGAAGAACATCACCACGAAGGCAATGCATAATGCTTTGGTTAGTGAATACCTTATAGTAGAATATATTAAACAGATAATAGCTAATCTGACAACAAATCCTGGAAGTTAACTAATTAAAAGCATGAGTATCGATTAACAGCGAGAGGTATATTTAACAATCCACTACTGATCTTCTCTTTTTCAATATATCGCAAAATGGTTTACATAGGGACAAGCTGCAAAGACAATGCAGTAAATAAATCATCTATCCCATTGGCTGGCTTCTCATTCATTTTTACTTTTTCATATTCTTTACACTTGTCACACATTTTCAGCTTAAATCTTCGAGGTATTCAACTTCAGCTTGACACTTCCAATTTTTCTTTGGGTCTCAACATCAAATGAGTTGAGAGCATATTACCTAACAGGTGTCTTCGGGCCACTTTTTTTCCTACTTAAAAACACTTACACCCAACCTTTGTCATACCACCCATCCTTGTCAAACCCTTATCTTTGACAAGGTTCGAACCAGAAGCGAGCAGTGAGCGTATCAAAGAATATTTTAAAAATATTAGGATACTTTGCGAACTTGAAAACCACTCCAACTTTTGAAAGCTTGTTAAAAGTCAACCCATCAATCACAGAGTTGACAATTGCAAAGCAACTGGATGGTGGGAAATGGTTAAAGGTGCCTGATGCAAGTTGCACCAATATATACTTAAATATATAACAGATTTTGGATTATAAAACAAAAAATTCTGAAACAATTCCTTCCAGTATCTCAAACAAATCATAACTAAAATTTGGAATATTCTGATAAAAATATGTATGATTTAGTATATATGTCAACGAATCACAGATGAATAAAAAAACCTGGGAAACCAGCCTGGCTAGGCAGGCAGGTAACGTTGACTCACTTCATTTCTAAAACCATACTTAAACTAAGGCTTCCCATACTCAACAACAAGCATTTTTCTTCCATGGCAAACACTAGTAATCTTGAATTAACTGCCCCGTCTTCTTCTTCTTCAACGTCTGTCACCTGGGATGTCTTCCTGAGCTTTTACGGTGAAGACACTCGCAAAAACTTTACTTCACATCTTTACTCTGCTCTGGATGAAGCTGGAATTTTAACCTTTAGTGATGATCCTGCACTTGAAAAGGGCCAAGAAATTTCATCCGGGATACACAGTGCAATTAGAGATTCAAAGATGTTTATTGTAGTTGTCTCAGACAACTATGCTCGTTCGTCGTGGTGCCTAAATGAGCTTGTAGAGATTCTTAGTTGCAAGAAAACAGAGAATCAGGTTGTTCCTGTTTTTTACTATGTTGATCCAACAGACGTCCGTCGCCAGACAGGGAGTTTTGGAGATGCTCTTGATTATCACGAGAAGCTTCACTCTCCTGACATGATAAACAAGTGGAAATCAGCTCTTGCTCAAATTGGGGAGGTATCAGGATACCATCTCAAAAACCATGCGAATGAGTACGTCTCTTTACCTTGCTCTCCTTCATATTAGCATACCGAATTGTCATGTGATTAACCACTCAAGAAATTTTCTATAAAAATGCATGAAGATTTAGAAGTTGACCCTCCCTGCAGGTTAACATAGAAAAAGATTAGTAACCCGATAATTTGCGTTTGATCCACAGTTTCATTTTGTATGGTTGATTGTATCTAATCCTGCTTTTGTTAAGTTCTTTTAGATGTTAAAGCTAGAGCCATAATAATACTCAATACATAAACTTACAATTTCATATTTTTTAATTAAAAACAGGTATGAATCGAAAATTATTCAGAATATTGTAGAGAAAGTGGGACGACAAGTAACTACCAGCGCGTTGCACCTCGGAGAAGAACTGTTTGGGATAGATTCTACTGTTGAAGAAATATATCAGAAACTGAGGATGGAATCAAATGATATACGAGCCATTGGGATATGTGGGATGGGCGGAATTGGGAAAACTACTACTGCAAAAGCTTTTTACAATAAATATCATACCAATTTTGATAGTTGCTGCTTTATCCATAATGTCAAACAATATTCACATGGAGGTAGTCCTCTACTTCCATTACTTGAGCAACTAGTGAATGCACTTCTCGGAAGGAATTAGACAATTAAAACGAATTCTGCGTTTCAAGAAAGCACTCGTTGTTCTGGATGATCTGGACAAGTCAAGTTGTTCAGAATTTCTAGCAAGGCATCACAAGTTGTTTTCAGCTGGTAGTAGAATTGTTATTACGACAAGAGATATACACCTGCTAAATCAATTAAAAATTGATTTAATAGATGTAGATATATACATGGTGAAGAAATTGGGACAAGTTGAATCTTTAGAGCTCCTTAATTATTACGCATTCGGTAAAGTAACACCGCCTGTAAGTTTAAGAGAGCTCTCCGTAGGCTTTGTAACTTATGCTGGAGGTCTTCCATTAGCACTAAAAGTGTTGGGTTCTTCTTTACGAGGTCGAACTCAAGATGAGGTATTCTGGAAAGCCAAACTTGAGAAAGTTAAAAAAATTCCAGAGAACGAGATACTAGAAATTCTTCAACTGAGCTACAACGAGTTGGATGATGATACTGTGAAATCAATATTTCTCGATATTGCATTCTTCTTTGTTGGGAAGTACAAAAATGAGGGTGTTGACATATTCAAATCATGTGGTTACCATCCAAAAGTTGGAATAAAAATTCTATTAGAAAGATGTCTAATCATGATTGATTGATGACAACATGTTTCAGATGCATGATCTTATACAAGACATGGGAAGGGAAATTTCCAAGAGCACACGGTTATTTTTGCGAGGAAATGAATGGGAATTTTTGCAAAATCAGGAGGTAATTAAATCCCATAAATTACCGTGTTGTGGAAAATAGTTATCTAACTGAGGAAATTTAATAGCTTTAAGTCTATAAAATTCATAGACTATCAATAAATTAAAAGTAATTGACGTGATCTTAATTTCTTTTCAAAAATATTTACATATGGGACAAACTATACTTATATTCCCTACTTTTTGTGTTTGCAGGGATTAGATAAAATTGAAGGTCTCGTCTTAGATCTAACTCAATCAACGGAAAAACTAATAAATTCTCAAATATTTGAGAGGCTGCCCAGATTGAGATTACTTGAAATATGTGATGCTCACCGCATCAAAGGACATCTTCAGAATTCATTTCAAGAATTAAGGTGCATCTATTGGAATTATTGTATGTGGACACAATTACCTTCTAGTTTTCGACCACAAAAATTGATCTCCATCAATATGCCATTTAGCAATTTCAAGATGTTGTGGGATGATGCTATGGTATGAATCATAATTCGTTCACTACTCTTATAAAAAAATATTCATATATATTTCGTTCATTTAATATTACAATAAATCATATTGTTATTTATTTTATCTTAAATAATAAAATATAATATAATATGTAGAAATTTGTTAATAATGACTATGTATTAAAATAATCTATAAGGAGTGGCTCACGAGCCAGTTAAGATAGAATCTTTCTTGTGTATCAAAATTTTTAAAGTTTACAACTTTGTCTTTTGTATTCTTATAAACAGCATTTCACGAGTCTGAAGATGATAAATGTCGAGTACTCTCTAAACTTGAAAACAACTCCCAACTTTGAAAATTCAAAATCTATTGAGAGGTTATACTTTCGTGGTTGTGAGAGCTTGCTAAGAGTCCACCCATCAATCAGAGAATTGACTAATTTGTATGTTCTGGATATGACAGAATGCATCCCTGTGAAAAATTTGGCTGAATCATTGGCTCAGTTAAATAAACTGGGTTATTTGTGTCTGGGATATTGTAGCAATCTAAAGCAATTACCAAAGCAATTGGGTGATATGAAATTGTTAAAGGTGCTTGATGCAAGTTGCACCACAATTGAGGACCTCCCAGATTCAGTTACTCAGTTGAAGGGATTGGAAAAGCTGAAATTGGATGGTTGCAAGAAACTTAAAAAGCTACCGGAGCAGATCGGGAATATGGAAGGCTTAAGGACATTTTTTGCAAGTGCAAAAACCTTAGAAATCTTCCTAATAGCTTATGGAAGCTCAAGTTGCTTCAAGTACTAGATCTTCGGTGGTGTTCAAAGCTGGAGCTATTGCCTTATAAATTGGAGAAGATGCAACGTTTAGAAGAGTTGTATGCATCTGGTACAGCCATCGAAGAAGTACCAGATTCACTTGGACTACTGAGTAGGTTTTCTGTATTGAGCTTGTCTTATTGCAAAAAGCTTAAATATATGCCCAGTAGCGTGTGGAATCTTCCATCACTCACTAAAATGAACCTTTTCCAAACGGATATCAGTAGAATTAATCTGCCTGCTACAGTGAGAGATACCAAGTTGGTTACTTTATCTCTGAAGTGTAATGTAACATTATGGCTGCCGGTAATTCTAAGTTTCTCTTCTTTGAAAACGTTAGCTCTGAGTGAAGGGGGCGAGAGTTTATCTTCGACCAAACAATTCAGTCTCTCTAAGCTTTACAACCTACAACATCTCACATTGTATGAATGTACAAATTTTGGGTCATTGTTTCCAGAACTTCCTCTTAATGTAACTCACTTACTCCTATTTAGCCATGCAACACTGGTACATCTACCCGATTTATCCAGCTTGGAAAAGTTGAAGAAGTTGGAGATATACAGTTTCATCAGCCTTAAATCACTTACACCACTTCCCCCTCATCTTCAATCACTTACAGTTTATGATTGCACAAGCCTTCAATATCTATCAAATATGTCAATGTTGAAGGAATTGAGTGATTTGCAATTTGGTAGGCGCAGCAAGAAGAGTTTCCTTCAGGTTGGTTAATTTCAGTTTGAACTCCCTCCCTGTACCCCTCTAAATAACCACACTTCTATAAATCTAACTTCATTTTTTTATGTTGCAGGTAATAGATGCAAGAAAACGCTTCCTCCCTTTTTATAAAGTTGAGTTACCAAAGATTGCAGAATGGTTCCACTATAAAAGCACTGGGCGTACAGTCTCTTTTGATATCCCGACACTGTGGGCGGATAATATCTTAGGTCTTGCTCTCTCAGTTCTTTTTACTAGCGAAAACATTAATCATAATGTTAGTATGAAAGCTGACATAACTAATAAAACAAATGGTACAACAAAGTCCTGTCTGATTCCTGTATCAGTGAGCAGTACAGGGGTGAAGTATATTATGTGGTGAAATGCATAAGCGGAGATGAAATCTCAATAAGAAGTGGAGATAGAATTAAGATTTTACTTCAAAGGCAATTGTATTATTTTACTGGAAACGAAGAACTTCCTTATGTAGGAGTGAAGATAGAAATGTTTGCTGCCCATGTGATACAAAGAACACTCTCCACTCCAGATTTTCCCTGTGTTTTAAACAACTTGATAATTTGACGCATTTTTTCTTTTCTAATTTCAACTTCACAAAGTTGAAACTAATGTATTTTGTATTTCTAAGATTCATAATATATTTATTTTACAACTTATAAATTATAAAACAGAGATTATATACCATCTTGTGAAAAAAATATTTTGCCTAATTTTCGTAAAATAATTTTTTGAAAAAGATAAGTTTCGCATATTAATTTCTAACAAATATGTAACTTTTCATTAGTTTAACTTTGAGCGGCCACATCAGTACTATATAACCTAAGAATATATTTCTAATAAAATTTAGGGTATATAACCTAAGAATATTTTGCTAATAAAATTTAGGGTGTAATGTCATGTGTGTTAATCTTATTTTCACATTTAATTTTGTTTATGTAGATTTGAAAAGTATATTTCATAGAAAAAAGTAGTTTAAAGTGTTCATTTGTAAAAGAGTAATCCATCTTCATTATCTCTTGTTCTTATGATATAATTATCTAGTAAGGATATTTCACGACTTCCTTATCTTTTAAACTTTTACTCCGGCCCAAAAACCTAAACCACATAATTGGTCAAATTACAATAATTTTTGTAATAAAACAAGATTGAATCTCATTAGTATTTGTTGTTTGATTTTTCAACATATATTTTAATATATTTCGATTGCATAATTAAAATTAATTTTTTTACAAACTTTTTCTGGAATCAAAGTATTAATTATATATATTTTTATTTACAACAAAAAATACAAATTAATAATTTATTTATTTTTAACAGTTACAAAATAATAATTATAAATATAAAGACGGAAAACATAAAAATTTGTGTAGAAATAAATGTCGAATATTGTCGAACATTAGTACATATTTCTTCGATAAAATTGAGTAAGGATATCAAGAGTTTAATAAAAACCAGTGTTCTAAAAATCGGCCAACTTGGACGAGTACTCGGGAGTGGGAGGTGAACCAAAAACTAATATTTCTAATATTTGAGGCTTTAAATAATAGTATAGATATAGTATTGCACAAACCCATAGTAACACCTGTAGTATACATTAATATTGTTTTAATATGTTTGGCTCATTTTACAGATAACCGGATTATCTTTAGTTAGGTTGTAATTCGAGTTAAGCTAATTTCGAACTCGTTTAACTGTGCTCGACTAAGAATTTATCGAACTCGATTAGAGCTCGAAACTCAAAATTAAACTCAAACCGACTCGAACTCGTTTAAAATTTACATATAAGTAATTTTTAAAAATCATTTCATTATTTATATATCAAATTTAATTAAATTTAATAATTTTGTTTTTTAAGTGTTGAGCTTGCGAGCCAATTCGACTCGACTCATTTAGCTCGCGGAAAACTCTCTTGGTTGTTTATACATTAATTAATTACTTAAACTTTTTTAATGTAAAATTTTTAATATTAGAAGTTACATGTTTATAAATTATAAATGATAGAGGTGTGGTTCCAGCCACTACTCCTCGCAAAAAAAGAAAAAAAAAAAGGTGAAGTGAAGTGCATATTTGCAAAGGCGAAAGGCCGGAGGCGGCAGCAACAGATTGGTAACGGTGACTGGGGAGTGTCTTTTGTCCATTTTAAAGTTGTATTGTATAAATAGATAATTAAATAAAGATAATTAAGTAAAAGTAAAATAATATTTAAGTAAGGGTAATTAAGTAATTCGGCAGGTAGCGACCGACCGACTATCAAAATTTTAATATTTCGTCTATTATAATAGATACTAGTTTAAATCTCATGCGATGCACGAACTTCCTTTAATATTATTTGAAGTTTTAATTTAATTTAAATCGAAATTTTTAATATCCCAAATCATTAATTTGAATTAATTGATAGTGCGTATTAGTTGAAAATGGTAATTGGTCATAATATTTATAATTTATCATTATTTTATTTTGTTAAATAGATATGTCTATGTTATTTTTTTAAAAGAAGGGGGCTTGGTCAGAAAAAAGCAAGGTATTGTATTCAACTGAAAAGGTAATTTGTTAGATATTGGTATTTATAGTATTATTATTTTATTTTAATAAATAGACTTGCACATGATATATATAGAGGTGTTTTAGTTGGGATAAATAGAAAATGTAACGTTTTTAAGTTGAAAAATATTTTGATTTCTTTTTCTATAATAATTGTTTTAGTAAAGCTAATAAAAGTTTTAAGTAAAGTAATGGTTATTTGGTAAAATCAATGTGTACTAAAGAACATGTACCGACAATCAAATTATCAATATTTCATCTAGATAGTATAGAGGTTAGTTAGAACCATAAAGGAAGTTGAATTTAATATGAATTTGTATTAGGGTAATTAAGTATGGTTAATTAATTAAGTTCAACATGTACGATTTCGGACAACCAAATTTTCAATATTTTGTCTATTATCATATTGTATGTATAGTATAGATAGATTTTAATCTAAAAGAAATACTTGTAGATAATTTTAATTTTTTTTGTATTTTGTTAAGTTAATTTTTTTTACGAAACAAAAAAATTTAAAATATGGATCATATTCAAGAAAAAAGTATGTATCAAACCGTCAAAGCATGCAATCACTCTTGTGTATGTTATTTACAAAATTAGGTTTAAAAACTGTTAGTTATAAATTTACATTTTAAAATTTTATAAAAATTAATTAAAATTTTCTTTATCTTTTCCAAACCCCGTAAATATAATTTATTTGTTTGGCATCGATCTCATACTTCCTTCTTTTTTTACTAATTATCGATCTCATATTTGGGAGAGGATTTGTTAATTTTTTCTGGAGTATTTAAAACAAAAAGGTAAGAGGGGATATGAGTCGGGATCTATGGGAAGGAATAAAGAGCCAAAAGTAATGTTGACTTTACACACAAAACAATGTGATCATCTCAGCGTAAGAATAGCATAAGAATCCTAAGATCAGATCCCATATTATAAGGATTTAGGAAAAAATATGAAAACTACCGATTTAGATGAAAAAATAATTAATTAAGTAAGGATGTAAGGATAAATAATTAAAGATTAGTATTAACTAAGGGTAATTGAGTAATTTCAGCAAGTACCGACCAACTACCAAACTTTTAATGTTTCGTATATAATAATGTTGTATAGAAGTATAGACTAGTATTTAACATGTGCGATGCAGGTTGTTTTTATCATTATATATTGTAAATAATAATTTTAATATGTTGCTAATAGGTTCAAACTTATACAATAATTTTTATGATTACATCTAACGGTTCTTATCAACTTGATTAGTAATATTTAACGGCACTGAATTGATTGACCAGAGTACCAACAACCAAATTTTCAATGTTTCATCTCAATACTATTAGTAATATAAAAGTATAGATAGATAGATAGTATAGATATATAATATATATTAATCTGAATTTATTATACTATTGAAATTTATATTAACATACAAAGTTCGAGAGAAGAGTTAAATTGATAACTTATTTGAATATGTAACCTAATTGTTGAGAAGATTTCTTTGGTGCTGAGAGGTTTCAAGTTAATCAACTCATATATACATATTAAAAACTTGAGCTGCCTCTCTCCTTTTCTCTCATAAAGAACCCTAACACTCTTTTTCAATTTAGGGGCTATCATGATAAGCCTCCTTTAATTGTTTTTGTTCGTATCATATTCTGTTAAATATAGCTTTCTCATTGTTGAGAGTTTTTGTTGTTTTTGTCCTTCCTTGTGAAAGTTTGATTTTGTTTTTAAGTTCTACATCGCTGATTTACATGATTTTCATAATTATAATTCATTGACTGGTAGATTTTTCGGATATTATTTAACAAACTACACCAAATCGTTAGATTGACTCTTGAAAAAAGTTGCATGTCTCAGTATTTCGAGCAAGGGATGCGCCACAATGGAAGATCTACTCAATGATGATAGTTTTAATGAAGTAAATCTTGATCTGATATTTTAATGTATGCGTTAAATTATTATTAATGTAAATTCCGTATGGCTTATGAATAATGAATTGTTTTACCCATCAAAAAAATAAATAACTCAACAAAAAGTGTCAAGGATGCCTACATGTGAAGATACCAGTACTAATCTTGTTGTTGCGAATGAAACCAAGTTGGAAACTCACTTTTAAGCGGCGTTCACCCTCAAATGTGAACAACTCCAATGAGGGTGCAAAAAAGAGAGCCAAAGTGCCACATGACTTGACTTGATGTGGCATGGCACTCTTGTTGGCTCTCTATTGGAGTGATAGGAATGCCGGACCAAGTTGCCCATTTTTGGCACCATGTTACGCCACAAATCCAGTATATTCTATTATATATAACTAAAACTCAAGTCGTCAGAGCAGAGACTATTTATCAACTTTCTTAGTACATGCGAACATAACAATTAAACAGTTAACATACCTCAAGGGTTACTAAACAGTTGCCCCCATTGCTAAATTAGTCTTCCAAATTCTTGCATCAACATTTCTCGCATCCACCCTACAACCTTCCCTTTTGTGTCATGTTGATGTTTTCTCATCCTGCTGCTTGACTTCTTTATCTGGCCAGTTCAACAAGAATTTTCAAAAGTGAGCAATAATGCCCAAAAGTTCACTACCATAGGTCATACCACTAAACTAATATTGAGTTCGAGCAACATTTGTTTAAGAATTAAACCATGTAATACCTGAAGTTATATGTGTAATACAATTGTCAATATTTGAATATTAATATTCAATATATTTGTTTCTTAGAATGATGGAAAATACATAAGAAATGAATTTGTTTGATTTCCGAGGAATCCTGTATTTGGCTAAGATAATGAAAACATCCACAAATGATAATCATCTATAAGAACGTATATCTCGACACATGAGAGATACTAGAGTCTAGAAGAAAAAAACGAATATAAACTACAACGTATGTCTTTTTCCACACGGCGAGTTTTGGATGCAATATTCATATCCACAAAGAAACAAATGAACCTCCAATAGATACAATGAACACGTCACAACACCAATGCAACAATGCAACAGGTGTCACAATAGAGTTCTTGATAAAAAAAGTACCCAAAGAATATGAATTCCACCAACACCTATATATATACACATAAATACATACATATATATATATATAGCACAAACCCCTAGAGAATAGAATCATTATATTCTAAAAAAAATTGAAGTATCCAAAGAAAAGAGCAAGACAAATGTGATTCAGCTTGATAAGTACGAGAATGATAATATTGGGTTAATAAGCTTGATAAGTACGAGAATGATAATATTGGGTTAATAGGCTAAACCATAATTGAACTGATCAGTAACTTGCAACTGGATAATCAAACTCAAAAAGTTTGCAGTCGATTAAGTGAAGTAATATAAACTTGCACTTCAGTCATTAAACAAAAGTAAACTTGCACTGCCATTACTTCCTTTGACTTTTAACAGAGGGACATAGTTTTTACATATAGACTGCCAGATAGGTCTTTAACCCAAAAATCCAATCAATATAGACCCGTTCGGCCAACCCAACAAATAACTTTAACCCGGGTTCAAACCAAACATACTATATATCCTGATTGATAAACAATTTATAAACATATAAAAGGAGATGAAGTATCAAAGGACAACCGAAGAACAATAATTATTCCAAGCGTTTACAGACATCTCCTTTTTATTCATCGCTTTCTTGTTAACCCATTGTCCCGTCCCCAATCATTCTCCGAAAGATCAACTTTTCATTTTTCCATCGACAAATATTTAATTGATGAAGCCTATAGAAACGATTTGAGAGAATTATTTTATTAGTAATTTAAGTTTGGGAAGGTAAGTTTTCGTGCGTGGTGGAGATTTTTATTGGAATTAATATGTTAATAGTGATGTAAAAGTTCGCAGAGGTGTGAAAGCCATTGTAGCAGCGAGTTACATATTTATATATAGAGAGAAATCATCATTTGTGTCTGTAAGTATGTATGATATATGTGTGTGTACATGTAAAGATGAGAAAGGGAGAGAGGAGATAAACTTGATGAAGATTTGTCCATTGGAAAAATCAAAAATGGGCTTTTATTAATTAATATGTTTATTGATTTTTAAGAGCATTTTTTAAAGGAGATTTTTCATATAATATATTACTCAAGTGTAACTATTGGGTCAATAAAGGATGGATAATCAAATCAACTGGGTATGATAAATTAGCACGTCAACGTAAACAATTTATAACACATCATCTTGCCACATCACAATTCTGTTAATCATACTTAAAAAATTAACGGTGATCATGTAAATGCAAGTTTAAACTAGTTTAGTTAGTTGACTACAAACATTTTGAGTTCAGCTATCCAACTGCAAATTGAGGGTAAGTTCGATAATAATTTAGCCTATTATAATATTACACTTGCTAAGGAATAGAAGGATATGGATTCGAAATCCAATTGAACTAATAAGAATATATCAACAAATCAAATTTCAAATTTTAAAACAATCATTAAGATGCATGCATTTAGAAGAATATGGATCCAGAACATCATATATTAAATGCCAAAAGTATCAATGATATGAGAAAGAAATGAGGTAGTATTGTGTTCCTGATGAAATAATAAAATTGTACTTTTAAAAGAAATAAAGAAAGCAAGAATGAGGAAGAGGTGGAGTTGCAGCATATAATATAAACTAGTTGTATATGCAGCGGTCAAATAAGATTTGATGAGTCCACAGATGATTCAAATAATTATTCCACCAAGGACTAAATAAATTTAATTCCCCAACACTTTCATGAACTATTAATTTCATCAGTACAAAATTAAGTCACACGAAATTTACTTTCATCACCAGAAAGTTGCTTATGTTTAAGCAGATCAAATTCTTTCCCAAGACTTCATAAAAATGAGTATAGTCAAACCAGGGTGACACTTTCGGTTCCAGGGAACAACAAAGTTGCTTTATAAAACAAATTATCGCATTTCCAGTATAAAAGAAAAAATATTACTTAAAAGTATGACCGACATTAAAGAAAGAAAAGGTAGAAACTTGCCTGTTTTCTGAATTAGCATGAACGAATAGATGTTCCGATAGGCATTAATGTTACATTCTCCTAGAGCTGATAAATTTTGAGTTTAACCACCCTATATGGTGGCTTCCTTATTCACCTTAAGCAGTCAGCCCAGAGCATGAAGCCTGCGTACATGGCTCGGCACACAATCAAAAAAGTATGATCACCTCACAGTATCTGATCAAATTGCATTCTTAATATACAGAAACTGTGGACCAGAAATCATATTTACAAAGATTCTGATCCATTTACAAGAATTATCACTCCCATCGATGCCACATTGTCTTCTTATTGGTGCCTATTTGGTTGCAATGCAAGTCCTCCACTCCAACGCTATAGATGCCACCCACAATAAAAGCGTCCACTTTCTAGTCATATTCAAAAGGATCAAATCTGATTGTTTTCGTAGCATTTTGTTTAAATATTCACTACTATATCTCCATTGGTCACTTCTTTCTTTAAGTCACTACTATCATCCAAGTCATAGTGACTGCTCGAAAATTCCAGTCATGATCTTCAACTATATCTCTCGAGAATAATGTTCGATATATGTCCCCTCATTTGAACCACTATTAATTCTAATTCGCTAAACTCCTTCAGTTATTAGACCAAATATCTCCATTGTGCGCCCTTCTATTGTACCCTTCATGTTGCCACACTACGAAGGATCCCATTAGTATTCTATTTCATTCCAAAGCATTAGTTGAGGCTTCTTATCAAACACTTAACATGCATAGTTACGTAAGTCACTTCCCCATTCACTTTCAGAACTCTCATTTACGTCGTATACAGTTGTGTTTTTATATGTGGCGAGAAAATTATTCACAGATAAAACCAGAGTATACATTCTTAGTCCATTATGAACTCTCCATGTACTGAAAAATTTGGTTCATGTGTCAGCTGCTGATACAAGAGTGTAAGCTGAATCAGCTTCTATTTAGTACTCTCTCTGTACCTTAATAAATTGCCCATATTGTGAATGACACAGATTTTAGATTATATCTAACATTCTTCCCCATAATCTCAAACTTGTCTGTTAACATTTTTCATCCCCAGCAGTCTTCTCATTCGATCAAATTTAACTGCAAACAGCGCCTTAGTCAGTGAATCAGCTCTTTGATTTTCGCCATCCACGTGTTTAACCACGATCTCACCCCGTTCAGCACACTCTCTTATGAAATGGTAACGCACATCGATGTGCTTGCTGCGACCATGAATTGTTGGATTCTTAGACAAGTCAATTGCAGACTTGTTATCAATGTAGATCACAACTGGTTCAATCGTTTCTCCTGTAATTTGTCTAAGAACCTTCCGTAACCAGATAGCTTGACAGGCTGCAGCTGTGGCTGCCATAAACTCAGCTTCGCATGATGATAAGGCTACACAATGTTGTTTCTGAGATACCCACGTAATTAAACTTTCATTTAGGTAAAACACCATTCTCCCGGTGCTCTTCCTGTCCTCGATATAACCTGTGTGGTCGTTGTGTGAATAGCCAGTAAGAACATTATTACCACTGTCCTTTGCATACACAAGACCATACTCCAGCGTTCCCTTAATATACCGCAATATCCTTTTTACAGCATTTAGATGTAACTGAGTTGGTCGTTCCATGAATCGGCTAATAATTCCTACAACAGAAGCCACATCAGGCCTTGTGTGAATAAGATACCTCAGCCCACCTATCATACTTTTAAACTGTGTTGGGTTCAGTGGGATACCTCCTTCATCTTTTGTAATCTGTACTTTAGGATCCATTGGGAACTTCGAAGGGTTGCAATCAGCCATGCCTGCTTTCTCCAACACTTTACGAGCATATCCAGCTTGTTTAAGTTCAATATAATTCGCCTCTTGCTTCACCTCAATTCCCAAATAATACGATAACTTTCCCATGTCACTCATATCAAACTTTGATAAGGAAATGAAATGTTGCACCTCAGTATTAAGTCCATCTTATGTACATCCTATATTCAGCAGTAGTAGAGTAGCAATAAAATAAAGTGTTGTTTACTTTTGTCTTATCTTGGATGGTTGTTAAGGTTGTTTGTCTCTGATCATTTATCACCTTTTGTCCTTCACAGAAGGGTAGTTTAGTATTTGCAGATGTAGTTTGGTAGCCAGCTAGAATATATGGTCAAGTAGTACTTTGTAATCGAATGGAATGAATCCATATCTTTTTGTACAAGATAATAGAATTCTCCCAGATTATTATCTTCTCCTTAAGCTTTTTGTGTATTGCATTATTCTGTTTCATTAAAACTTTTTATGGTATCAGAGCCGCATACACATATTCCATAGTGATAAGGAGCATCTGCAATTCTGCATATTTCTTTCTTCTGTGTCAAGATTTATTCTAATGACAACAGGCACTAGATTCACTTTTTCAGATCTTCAAAACCCTCTTTTTATGCATCCCTCTGATGGACCTACATCTGTTAGTGTTCAAAAATTACAGGGAGCTGGAGATTATAGGGCATGGAGAAGGTCGTTTGAGATTCAACTCTCAGCCAAACGCAAGCTGGGATTTGTCGATGGAAGCACGGTAAAAAAACTGGAGAGGCCACTGAAGCAGCTCAATGGGACATCTGCAACAATCTGGTAATCTCCTGGCTCCACAACAATATTTCTGATAATATCAAGAAATCTGTTTTATTTATTGGTACGACTGCTGAGATTTGGAAACATCTTGAAAAAAGGTTTTCACTCACTAATGGGTCTAGGAAATATAAACTTAACAAAGATCTATTCAGTGTTAGGCAGTCTGGTAGAAATATAAATGAATATTATATTGAAATGAGTGGACTTTGGGAGGAGATTGACTCAATGAATCTTCTTCCCTCCATCAACACTCCTACACCAGAAGTCACCAAACTCCTCACTGCCATTGAAACGATTAAGGAAGAGTCCAAACTCTTTCAGTTTTTAAATGGTCTAGATGACTCTTATGCTGCTATTAGAAGTCAGTTGCTGATGATAATGCCATTACCATCTGTTGAAGTAGCATGTTCTGCTATTCAACAAGAAGAGTCCCAAAGGGATGTCTTATAGGGATCCTCTCTTCCTGATGTTGAGATGTCTGCCATGTTCAGTAAAGGAAATGTTGTGAAAAGGCCACAGTGTAATGTATGTGGTAGGAAAGGCCATCATAGTGACAAGTGTTGGCTTAAAGTTGGATATCCAAAATGGCATAGCAAATCTGAGGGTCAAAATCAACAAAAATGGTCTGGAAACAGGCCAAGTGGTTCCAGGATGGAAAATGTGATACAAGGAGAGTGTGGTAACTCTGATAAATACAATGTAATGGTTACAGCACATCAACTTGAACAACTTTTAAAGCTGATTCCTAACAACTCAGGAAATGACACAGATGAAGAACTCGAAGGAGCCTTCTCTGGTATGATCAATTGCAATCAACATGACCATAAGTCGAATGCTCACTGGATCATGGACTCAGGCGCCACTGATCACATGACAGCTTGCTTGGATAAGCTCATAAATGTCAAACCAGCTCCTCCCAACTATACTATCAAGCTTCCAACTGGTGCAACAGCTACAATCACACATGTGGGAGATGCAGAAATAAGCAATGGTCTGAAAATGCTTAATGTGCTGTATGTACCGAAATTCACTCACAATTTCCTCTCTATACACAAATTGGCCAAGGATAATCAATGTGATGTAATGTTTTATCCTGACAAGTGTGTGGTTATGGACTCAAAATCTAAGGCAGTAAGGGGAATGGGGCACCTAAAAAGAGGGCTCTACTACTTGAATGGTCCATCTACTGATTCAAAATGGTTTTCAAAGTCACATAATGGAGATAAAATGTGCCTCAAAGCCAATACAGAAAAAGAAGGAGAAAGGATTGGAAGGTCTGATGTATACAATTTGTTGCATCAAAGGCTTGGGCATGCATCAAATTCAAAGTTGGAACATTTGTCATTTGTGAAGCCTTATATCAAGGATCAGATGCAAGTGTGTGTCACCTGTCCAATGGCTAAACATACAAAATCACCATTCTCATTGAGCTCATCACATGCTGATCTTCCATTTGCTCTAGTTCACACTGACATATGGGGACCTTACAAAGTCTGCACACGAGGAAAATTCAGGTACTTCATCACACTTGTAGATGATTATTCTAGAATGACATGGATTTATCTGATTCAACATAAGTCAGATTATTTAAATACATTGATCATGTTTCATATCAGATAATGCTCTTGAATTTGCTGATCAAGCTTGTACTGCATTCTTCTCAAAAGAAGGAATTGTTCATCAAACATCCTGTGCTTACACACCACAACAGAATGCTAGGGTGGAAAGAAAGCACATGCATGTTCTTGAAGTCTCCAGAGCTCTTAAGTTCCAATCTGGATTGTCTCTCTCTCACTGGGGAGACTGTGTGCTGGCTGCAGTCTATATCATAAATAGATTGCCCAATGCAGCTCTTAAATTTGTCTCTCCATATCAGAAACTTCACAAGGAACTGCCAGATTATGACTACATGAAGGTGTTTGGATGCCTTACTTTTGCTTCAAACCCTGCACCTGTTCATGACAAGTTTGTTGCTAGAGGCCTTCCATGTGTGTTCATTGGATACCCTCCTACACAGAAAGGTTATAGATTACTGAACTTGACCAGTATGATTCCATTTGTCTCCAGAAATGTAACCTTTTGTGAAACAGTATTTCCCTTGAATTCCTCTACACCGAACCCTTACATATTACCATTACCTGTACCCATACCTTCAACTAAAAATGATTGTCTCGCTGATGACATTATAGAAAGTGACACTTGGCAATCTTCTCCTGAGAATGATACTAGTGAAAACAGCAACAATACCTCACCTCAAAATCCTCATCAGCCTGATGATATGGAAGATAATCAGCAATCTGAGCATGAAATTGTTCCTAGAAGGTCCACTAGAAACACACAAAAACCTGCTTGGATGTCTGATTTTGTCACACCATCCACTAACACAGCTATAGCCCTTCAATCTATTATTTCTTACAGTGCTCAACCATCATTTCACTGTTTTCTGGCCATAATGGCAGAGTACAAAGATCCTATCAGTTTCTCTCAAGCTGTTAAACACAACCATTGGGTAGATGCTATGAATCTAGAACTACAGGCCCTTGAAGACAATGAAACTTGGGAGATAACCACACTTCCACCTCATAAAACTGCTATTGGATGTAAGTGGTTATTCAAAACCAAATTTAGATCAGATGGAACTATAGATAAACACAAGGCAAGGCTGGTTATACTAGGTTGCAGACAAACTTATGGTGTTGACTACATGGAGACCTTTGCCCCTGTGGCAAAAATGGCAACAGTGAGGGCTTTGCTGGCTGTTGCTGCTATGATGGATTGGTTTGCATTTTAAATGGATGTATCAAATGCATTTTTGCATGGAGAGCTAGATGATACGGTGTACATGAAGCTCCCTCAAGGTTATACAGGCATTGGAAGCAGAGTTAATCAAGCACAGGGGGAGATCACAACAAAAATGGGTCAACTTATGGTTTGCAAACTGAAAAAAGCCATGTATGGCCTGAAACAGGCCCCAAGGCTCTGGGCAAACAAGTTAAGAACTACTCTCACTTCAACTGGATACAAACATTCTAAAACTGATTATAGTATGTTTACAAAAACTGCAGGAAACATCATTACAGTGGTGCTTGTATATGTTGATGACATTCTCATCACAGGAAATTGTCAATCCTCTATTGCTGACCTAAAAGCATTCTTGTCCAGTGTGTTCCATATGAAGGACTTAGGGCCAGTTTCTTATTTCCTTGGACTGGAAATTGACAGATCAAATAAGGGTATCTTCATGTCCCAAAAGAAGTTCACTCTGGATCTTATTGAAGAATTTGGGCTTACTAATGCCACTCCACTTAAACTGCCTTTGGACTCTCATCTCAAGCTCACTCCAGACAAAGGAGATGTGTTAATTGACCCTCATCCTTATCAAAGGCTGCTTGAAAAACTGATTTATCTAACAGTTACAAGGCCTGACCTGTCATATCCTGTCCACATTTTATCCCAATTCATGCAGAGGCCTACAAATGTTCATATGCAGGTGGCAAAAAGATTGCTAAGGTATTTAGTGGGCAATCCTGGACAAGGAATTTTACTGGCATCATCTTCTTCAGCCCACCTCACTGCCTATTGTGACAGTGATTGGGCCAGTTGCCCTCATACAAGAAAGTCCACCACTGGATACTGTGTGTTGCTTGGCTCTTCTCCAATTTCCTGGAAAACCAAGAAGCAAACAGTGGTTGCAAGATCAACAGAAGAAGCAGAATATAGGGCTCTTGCACTGACTACATGTGAAGTGACATGGTTGACAACCTTGCTGAAAGATATTGGCCTGCATGATCTGCCTCCTACTGTGATGAAGTGTGATAATCAAGCTGCTATCTCTATTGCAGCCAATCCAGTGCAGCATGAGAGAACAAAACACATAGAGATTGACTGTCATTTTATCAGGGATAAATTCAATTCTGGTGAGATAGTCACTGAATATGTTCCCTCACATGCTCAGCTTGCAGATGTCATGACAAAAACCCTCTCTGTCAAGCAGCACTATAATCTCTTGAGCAAGATTGGAGTCTTAGGCAAGCCCTCCACTCATCTTAAGGGGGAGTGATAAGGAAATGAAATGTTGCACCTCAGTATTAAGTCCATCTTATGTCCATCCTATATTTAGCAGTAGTAGAGTAGCAATAAAATAAAGTGTTGTTTACTTTTGTCTTATCTTGGATGGTTGTTAAGGTTGTTTGTCTCTGATCATTTATCACCTTTTGTCCTTCACAGAAGGGTAGTTTAGTATTTGCAGATGTAGTTTGGTAGCCAGCTAGAATATACGGTCAAGTAGTACTTTGTAATCGAATGGAATGAATCCATATCTTTTTGTGCAAGATAATAGAATTCTCCCATATTATTATCTTCTCCTTAAGCTTTTTGTGTATTGCATTATTCTGATTCATTAAAGCTTTTTAAACTTGTTGTTCATTTGTTCCTTAAAATTATTGATAATCTCCACATTAGTTCCTGTAACCAATAGATCATCAACATACACACCCACAACCATAGATTCTCCTCTCATGCGTTTAGTGTAAACAGCAGGTTAGTACGGGCATTTCACGAAACCAAGGCTTTCAAGACAACCACTTAGCTTGGAATACCAGGCTCGAGGAGCCTGTTTTAAACCGTACAATGCCTTAAGTAGTCTGTATACCATATTCTCATGCCCCTCTTTCATAAAGCCCTCCGGTTGCATCACGTACACCTCCTCCTTTATGTCACCATTCAGAAATGCCGTTTTTACGTCCAAATGATGGACTATCCATGAATTTTTTGCTGCTAACGCCAACAATAGCCTCACAGTCTCAAGTTTGGTGACAGGGTCATAAACTTCATCGAAGTCTACTCCCTGTTCTTGAACATACCCATTTGTAACTAGTCGAGCTTTATGCTTGACTATGTTTCCTTTTGCATCTCTCTTGAGCTTGTAAACCCATTTCAGACCTATCATTTTACGTCCGGGTGGCAATGCAGTAAGTTTCCAAGTTCCGTTTTGTTCTATTGACTCCATTTCTGATTGCATGGCCTGTTTCCAAGCTGGATCCTTTTTCTGCAACTTTGAAGGAGTTTGGCTCGTCTATACCCATCAACATTAACTCATCTTCAATTTCTATTTCTTCTGTTTCATTGTAAATGTCAACAAGAGACCTGAACCTTTTGGGCGTGGTACTGTCATCGTACATATCAGCGTCTACACTTTCATTTATTATTTGTGACATGGGAGTTGACATCTCTAAATCATTCATATCGCCTTCATAAAAATTCTGTTCGCCTGTCTCCGTAGAGATAATGTCAAACACAATAAATGTGTCCGACTGATTTGTCATGTTTCCTTCCTCTGCATCCCAGTTCCAGCACTTTGTTTCGTCGAATATAACATCTTTGCTAACATACAATTGCTTGTTGTTGGGATTGTATAGTCTATATCATTTAGTTCCAGATTCCTTGCCCAAATTAATCACCTGGATGCTTCGATCATCCAACTTCTTCACTTGATTCCCTGGGGTGTTCATATGAGCTACACATCTGAAGACTCTTACATGTCCGATGTCAGGCTTTGATCCTGCCCAAGCTTCAAATGGTGTATGGTCTGTTAAAAATCTTGTAGACAGTCTATTCAGAATATACACCGAGTGACGTATAGCCTCTGCCCACAACATAGATGGGAGTTTCATTTGTTTTAAGTAGCTTCTTGCCATCTCAACAACAGTCCTATTCCTCCGTTCAACCACGCCATTTTGTTGGGGCGTGTACGGTGTGGTAAGATGTCTTGTGATTCCATTTTCCTCACAATAAGACCTGAACTCATTTGACGTAAATTCTCCTCCTCGGTCTGTCCTGGAAATCTTTATCCTTTCATTTCGACCATTCTCAACCAATGAACAAAATTTTTTGAATACTCCAAATGCTTCATCTTTACTGTTAAGCATATAAACCCACATAACTCTAGTAAAATCATCTACCAGTAAGAAGAAATATCGATTACCTGCTTGAGTAGTTGGTGAAATAGGTCCACAGATGTCCCCGTGGATTAACTCTAGTTTTTTTGTTGCAATGAATCTGGCTCGAGTTGGGACTGATTTCCTTGTTTGTTTTGCCATCAAGCACCCACTGCAAACCCCTTTTGGATGATTAAATTTTGGCATACCACTCACCATACCTTTCTTCATCATCAGGTCAAGAACTTGGAAATTTACGTGCCCCAATCTCGAGTGCCACAACCATGCATCTTCTTCAATCTTGGACAACAGACACACGGGTTTACCAATTTTAACAAACAGTTTGTATAACCTGTTCGAGGATCGCTTGACTTTCATGTGCAGCTTCCCTTCATTATCATATATCCACAACATCTCTCCATTTATCACGACCCTATTACCCTCCTCTGAGATTTGCCCAAGGCTTATGATGTTATTGCATAAGTTGGGAATGTAGTATACATCCTTAAGCAGACGTTCTTCTCCACTTTTACAATGGAGAGTTATCCACCCTTTACCCTCAATGTTCACAGTCGAGCCATCGCCAAAACGAACCCTTCCAGTCACCTGCTCATCGAGATAACAGAAATTTGATTTTTGTTCTGTCATGTGATTTGACGCACCATTGTCCAGGTACCAAATCTCAGCCTCACTGTCCTTCTTACTATCAACTGTCATGAGTCTTGGCGTCATCTTTCCTCCATCTATCGAAACTTCACCACCTTTTGTCGTATAATTCTGCACCATCAACAACGTTGGTTCATCATCATCCACTTGAGAGATGTTTACCTCCCGCCTTTGTTCCTTTCCCTTTCGATTCTTTCTACACTCTGCGGAGAAATGACCATACCCTCCACAACTGAAGCATTTTACTTTACTTTTGTCTCTCACCATACGTCTTTGAAGCCTGATGTATTCTCCATACCTCGACCAAATTTTTTAAGCAATTCTTCCTTGGTTAACAAGAGTTTTCCTTCGTCACCTTCACGTTTCCTCCATTTTTCTTCGGTTAACATGAGTTGATCTCCTACCCCTGATCAAAAACTCTTTGATTTTTCTTCATGATTTGCTCCCTTTAGTCTCTCTTCATGAGCCTTGAGAGACCCTATCACTTCTTCCACAGACATAACATCGAGATCTCCAAATTGTTCTAACGTCAATGCAATCTGCAAGAATTTTGGAGGAACAACACGGAGTATCTTCTTGACTAGTACATACGACTCTGCCATTTCTTCCCCCAGTGCCCTTATATTTGACACAAATCCATATATTTGACCCCTTTTGGATGATTAAATTTTGGCATACCGGTCACCATACCTTTCTTCATCATCAGGTCAAGAGCTTGGAAATTTACGTGCCCCAATCTCGAGTGCCACAACCATGCATCTTCTTCAATCTTGGACAACAGACACACGGGTTTACCAATTTTAACAAAGAGTTTGTATAACCTGTTCGAGGATCGCTTGACTTTCATGTGCAGCTTCCCTTCATTATCATATATCCACAACATCTCTCCATTTATCACGACCCTATTACCCTCCTCTGAGATTTGCCCAAGGCTTATGATGTTATTGCATAAGTTGGGAATGTAGTATACATCCTTAAGCAGACGTTCTTCTCCATTTTTGCAATGGAGAGTTATCCACCCTTTACCCTCAATGTTCACAGTCGAGCCATCGCCAAAACGAACCCTTCCAGTCACCTGCTCATCGAGATAACAGAGATTTGATTTTTGTTCTGTCATGCGATTTGACGCACCATTGTCTAGGTACCAAATCTCAGCCTCACTGTCCTTCTTACTATCAACTGTCATGAGTCTTGGCGTCATCTTTCCTCCATCTATCGAAACTTCACCACCTTTTGTCGTATAATTCTGCACCATCAACAACGTTGGTTCATCATCATCCACTTGAGAGATGTTTACCTCCCGCCTTTGTTCCTTTCCCTTTCGATTCTTTCTACACTATGCGGAGAAATGACCATACCCTCCACAACTGAAGCATTTTACTTTACTTTTGTCTCTCACCATACGTCTTTGAAGCCTGATGTATTCTCCATACCTCGACCAAATTTTTTAAGCAATTCTTCCTTGGTTAACAAGAGTTTTCCTTCGTCACCTTCATGTTTCCTCCATTTTTCTTCGGTTAATATGAGTTGATCTCCCACCCCTGATGAAAAGCTCTTTGATTTTTCTTCATGATTTGCTCCCTTTAGTCTCTCTTCATGAGCCTTGAGAGACCCTATCACTTCTTCCACAGACATAACATCGAGATCTCCAAATTGTTCTAACGTCGATGCAATCTGCAAGAATTTTGGAGGAACAACACGGAGTATCTTCTTGACTAGTACATACGACTCTGCCATTTCTTCCCCCAGTGCCCTTATATTTGACACAAATCCATATATTTGACCCCTTTTGGATGATTAAATTTTGGCATACCGGTCACCATACCTTTCTTCATCATCAGGTCAAGAGCTTGGAAATTTACGTGCCCCAATCTCGAGTGCCACAACCATGCATCTTCTTCAATCTTGGACAACAGACACACGGGTTTACCAATTTTAACAAAGAGTTTGTATAACCTGTTCGAGGATCGCTTGACTTTCATGTGCAGCTTCCCTTCATTATCATATATCCACAACATCTCTCCATTTATCACGACCCTATTACCCTCCTCTGAGATTTGCCCAAGGCTTATGATGTTATTGCATAAGTTGGGAATGTAGTATACATCCTTAAGCAGACGTTCTTCTCCATTTTTGCAATGGAGAGTTATCCACCCTTTACCCTCAATGTTCACAGTCGAGCCATCGCCAAAACGAACCCTTCCAGTCACCTGCTCATCGAGATAACAGAAATTTGATTTTTGTTCTGTCATGTGATTTGACGCACCATTGTCCAGGTACCAAATCTCAGCCTCACTGTCCTTCTTACTATCAACTGTCATGAGTCTTGGCGTCATCTTTCCTCCATCTATCGAAACTTCACCACCTTTTGTCGTATAATTCTGCACCATCAACAACGTTGGTTCATCATCATCCACTTGAGAGATGTTTACCTCCCGCCTTTGTTCCTTTCCCTTTCGATTCTTTCTACACTCTGCGAAGAAATGACCATACCCTCCACAACTGAAGCATTTTACTTTACTTTTGTCTCTCACCATACGTCTTTGAAGCCTGATGTATTCTCCATACCTCGACCAAATTTTTTAAGCAATTCTTCCTTGGTTAACAAGAGTTTTCCTTCGTCACCTTCACGTTTCCTCCATTTTTCTTCGGTTAACATGAGTTGATCTCCTAACCCTGATGAAAAACTCTTTGATTTTTCTTCATGATTTGCTCCCTTTAGTCTCTCTTCATGAGCCTTGAGAGACCCTATCACTTCTTCCACAGACATAACATCGAGATCTCCAAATTGTTCTAACGTCGATGCAATCTGCAAGAATTTTGGAGGAACAACACGGAGTATCTTCTTGACTACATACGACTCTGCCATTTCTTCCCCCAGTGCCCTTATATTTGACACAAATCCATATATTTTCATGTAAAAGTCGTCCAGTATATCAGTTTCTTTCATGTGCAACGATTCAAACTCAGCTTCCAGTGTTTGAATATTTGCCGTCTTAACCTTCTCAGCCCCTTGACACATGGTCTTCAGGCCACCCATGCCTCCTTGGCAGTTTTTCTCTCTACAAGTGATAGTAAAATCTCCTCTGGGATTCCCTGATAAATCATTGCCATAGCAATTTTATCTATTTTACTATCGACAGTGCCCTTCGGATTACTCGGCTCAATAGCATCCCAAACTCCTTGGGCTTCCATAAACACTCGCATTTTCATTGACCAAGCTGTGTAGTTTCCCTTCGCCAACATAGGATAACTTAGGCCTATTGACCCTCCTTTCAACTTGTTCACATCCATAGCTGCTTTTGACATAAACCTCCACAAGCTCTATGGCTCTGATACCAGAATATTAGAAACATATGTATATATATTAACTGAGATTAATTCCCAGAATCAGAGTTTAAAACTATTAGTATGTCTGCAACTCTCTTGTGTTTATTTCATATTATTGAATAATGTTTACAATGTGCAAAAAGAACTTACAAGCAAAAATAACGGCTAGAAACTAGGAGTAACTTCATGGACTAACTACTTCACCCTACAAAGTCTCCATAACTGATTTATTCAAAAAACTCCTAAACACATGTTATTATTATGACCAATTCAACAGCTGCAAACGACACTAAACAAGTTTTAGATTATATCCAACAGTGAAGAGATTACAAGTGCTAACAAACAATCAGATTGCAGCATTACATGCACAAAGATTACAATCAAAATTTACAAGTATAAATTGGAAAAGAAAGATCAGATTGCATCATTGCTTTACCCCCTCTGTTCAGAAATGAGTTATGCTTTCCCTTTTGATTTGAATGAACCAGCAGAAGAAGACACAGAAGAACTGGAAAATCAACATCACAGAAGGAGGGCAAAGCTTAGCTGTGATTCAAGGATGCAAGTAGTAATGTGGCTTCTGAACAACCAGACAGAGGGGAAACTGAAGCATGGTGCAGTTTAAGAAGTGGCAAATCTGTTCAATGTATCAAGGAGAACAATCAGCACAATATGGAGCACTGCAAGGAGGCAAAAGGCAGCAAGTGAGCCATACAACATGTCAACAAATGGTCATAACTCAGGGAGAAAAAGAATACAAGTGCAACCTAATGCAATAACTGAGATAAACATGGGGGACAGAACATGCATATGAGACTTGGCAATACAACTGAAAGTATCTTCAACTACAGCAAACAGAATGATAAAGAGGGGACTCATTAAACCTCACACAAACCCTTTACATCCTGCTTTGAAAGAGGCAAATCTATTTCAAAGGGTTGAATGAGTTCTAAATTTGCTAATGGGAGACACACCAACAACAAAGAGACAATATTATCCCATGTACAACTTTATACACATTGATGAAAAGTGGTTTTATCTAAGCAAAAAATCACAGAAGTGGTTTTATCTAAGCAAAAAATCACAGAGGGTTTACCTGGAAAGAAATGAAAAAGGCAAATATAGGGCAGCCAAGTCACGCAAATTCATACCTAAAGTTATCAACACATATGCCAAGAAGACCCACAGTGGCAACAAGTTTATCAACAAAGGGACTTTAGATTCATTTTGGTGCTACCAGTGCAAGTCACTGCACCAATGTGAGGGTCGGTAAATCAAGTCACTGCACTAATGTGAGGGTCGGTAAATCATATTTTGTAAACAACTTTAAATGGATTGAAGGTAATAAAATAAACGGATCATAAATCATATATAAAACGTATATGACTATTATATCAGATTTTCGAGTCAAATATAGAGGGAGATATCGAACGGTGGGTATCAGTTTAGTTACCAAATTTTAAAGGCTCAGTCATACTTGATTTTAACTCTTTTTTTGTCAGGTACTTGCTTTTAACTTCTTTTTTTTTGGACAACTTGCTTTTAACTTTTAATTACTTTTGATTTGATTTCACTGAAGGTAACCTTCTCTCTACTTCCAACGTTTCAGAAACAAATAAATTAGGCAACCGTTTTTGTGTGGGTCTTTTCATCAAACAGTTGAGGGTCATCCAATCTGTTTGTTGAGGATTACAAAGCATTCGAACAAAGATGCAAACAAAGAAGAATAGGCTGACTTCTCAACCATCCCCGTAAGTTTATCTTTGTTTAATAATTTATTTGAAAGTAATAAATTGCCTGATGAGAGTTGAGGTTTATTTCGATCAATCGTCAACAGGAACGATCTTATCTAAGCTAGAAAGAGAATCGCAATCGAAGAAGAAGATAACTTTTACATTAATCTTCTTCCATGGCTTCCACCAGTAATCTTGAAATAACTGCCGCTTCCTCTTCTTCATCATCATCTCCACCCAAGGCCTGGGATGTGTTCTTGAGCTTTTACGGTGACGACACTCGCAAAAGCTTTACTTCACATCTTTACGCTGCTTTGGATCAAGCTGGAATTTTAACCTTCCGAGACGATCCTGCTCTTCAAAAGGGCCAAGAAATTTCATCCGGGCTGCTAGATGCAATCAGAGATTCAAAGATGTTTGTCCTCATTATTTCCGAGAACTATGCTCGTTCCCCGTGGTGCCTTAAAGAGCTCGTCGATATTCTTAGTTGCAAGAAAACTGAGAATCAGGTTATTCCCGTTTTTTACTATGTCGATCCATCAGATGTCCGTCACCAAAAAGGGAGTTTTGGAGACGCACTTGATTATCATTATCAGAAGAAGCGTTACTCTCCTGAGATGATAGACGAGTGGAAATCAGCTCTTGCTCAAGTCGCTGCGCTATCAGGGTACCATCTTAAAAAAGAAGCAACTGAGTACGTCCCTTTATCTTATTCTTCCACCTATTAGAATAATAATGTATCTTGACATTACTATATGACTGCAAGTCTGTATTTTGTATTACAAACAGAAATGAATCAGAAACTATTCAGAGCATTGTAGAGAACATCGCACAAAAAGTATCTACAAAGGTCAATAACAAATATCTGATATCTGAACACTAAAAAATACATTTCAATATACTTTAATAACAGGAATGAAGCGGAAACTATCCAAAAGATTCTAGAGGACATCGCACCACAAGTATCTACAAAGGTCGTACATGTTGGAGAAGAACTGTTTGGGATAGATTCTGCTGTAGAAGAAATATATCAGAAGCTGCAGATGGAATCAAATGATGTACGTGCCATTGGGATCTGTGGGATGGGCGGAATTGGCAAAACTACTACTGCCAAAGCTTTCTACAACAAATATCATCCCAATTTTGATAGTTGCTGCTTTATTGAAAATGTCAAACAATATTCACAGGGAGGTAGTCCTCTACTTCCCTTAATTCAGCAACTACTGACTGTGCTTCTCGAACTCAAGGATTATAAGGTCACTGATGTCGTCAGTGGAATTAGAAAATTGGAACAAATCCTCCGTTTCAAGAGAACACTCATAGTTCTCGATGATTTGGACCAATCAAGCTACTCAGAATTTCTATCAAAGCACTGCAATTTGTTTTCAGCAGGAAGTAGAATTGTTTTTACGTCAAGAAATGTACACCTACAAAATCAGTTAAAAATTGATTTAAAACATGTAGAGCTATACATGGTGAATGAATTGGGACAAGAAGATTCTTTGAAGCTATTTAATTATCACGCTTTCGGAGAAGTAACACCGCCCGCAAGTTTAAGAGAGCTCTCAGTTGGCTTTGTAACTTATGCTGGAGGTCTTCCGCTGGCTCTGAAAGTGTTGGGTTCTTCTTTGCGAGGTAGAACCAATGATAAGGTATTCTGGAAAGGCAAACTTGAGGAAGTTAAAAAAATTCCAGAGAACAAGATAATGGAAATTCTTCAACTGAGCTACAAGGAGTTGGATGAGAACGCAAAATCAATATTTTGCGATATTGCATTCTTCTTTGTTGGAAAGTTCAAATATGAGGCTGATATCGTATTTAGATCTTGTGATTACTCTCCAGAAGTTGGTATACCGGAACTATTGGAAAGATGTCTACTTACGATTGATAGATCCGGTGTACTTGGGATGCATGATCTTATACAAGATATGGGAAGGGAAGTTTCAAAGGGTAAACACTTATTCTTGCAAGAAAATGCAGGGGAGTATTTGCAGAATTGGAAGGTAACTTAAACCCATATAGATTTTTAAAATATGAGTTATCCTAATTTAATGGAATTGATATCGGAAGGAGGTTAGTAGCTTTAAGTCTATAAAATTAATAAACTATTATCTTCTTCTTCAAAAAATAAACTATTATCAAATTAAAAAGTTATGAATTATTTATTTTTTTCAAAATACTGAATTGTAATTAGGTGACCATTTTTGTCCAGTATAAAGACAAACTATATTTACCCTACTTATTTTTTGTGTTTGCAGGATATTGAAGGTCTCGTCTTAGATCTAACTCAATCAACGGAAAAACAAATCAATACCCAAATATTTAAGAAACTACCCAAATTGAGATTACTTGAAATACATAATGTTGACGGCATTAAAGGACATTTTAAAAATTCATTTCAAGAATTAAGATGCATCCATTGGAATTATTGTCCGTGGACACGGTTGCCTTCGAGTTTTCGACCAAAAAAGTTGCTATCCATGATTATGCAACATAGCAATTTCAAGACGTTATGGGATGATGCAATGGTATGAAATTAAATTTGTTCACTACTTTTATAGAAATTTGATCTATTCATATTTTGTTCATTTAATATTAAAATAATATATATTTTTACTTATTTTTATCCTAAAATATAAAATATGTAGTAATATATAAGAATTTAATTTTTGACTTTTGTATTCTTTTAAACGGTCTTTCACGAGTTTGAATGTGATAAATGTCGAATTGAAGTTGAAAACAACTCCCAACTTTGAAAATTCAAAATCTATTGAGAGATTATTCTTTTATGCCACATAGCAATTTGAAGATGTTGTGGGATGATGCCATGGTATGTATACTTTTATAAAAATAGTATTTATACATATTTTGTTCAATTAGTTATATGTATTTTTATATATTTTATCCTAAACTACAGGATATAACACAATATGTAGATATTTGTTAGTGAGAACTAGCAAAATTTACTTGTTTTTTACTAACATAATTTTAAGGGCAATGTAACTGTGAATTAATATTTTATTTTTTTGTCTTTTGTATTATTTAAAACAGCTTTTCACAAATCTGAAGATGATAAATATCGAATACTCTCTAAACTTGAAAACAACTCCCAACTTTGGAAATTCAAAATCTATTGAGAGGTTATTATTTAGTGGTTGTGAGAGCTTGCTAAAAGTCCACCCATCAATTAGAGAGTTGACTGGTTTGTGTGTTTTGGATTTGACGGAATGCATTAACGTGAAAGTATCGGCTGAAACACTGGGTCAGTCAAGTGCATTGACCTATTTGTATTTGAGTTATTGTAGCAATTTAACACAATTGCCAAAGCAATTGGGTGCTATGAAATTGTTGAAGGAGCTTGATGCAAGTTACACCGCTATTGAGGAACTGCCAGATTCAATTACTCAACTCAAGAAATTGGCTTTGTTGAAATTGGACGGTTGCAAGAAGCTTAAAAAGCTACCAGAACAGATTGGGAATATGGAAGGCTTAAGGACATTTCGTGCAAGTTATACTGCAATCGAACAACTTCCAGATTCGTTTGGAGATCTCATTAATTTGGAGATACTGGATTTGATTGGCTGCGAAAATCTTTGGTATCTTCCAAATAGCTTATGGAAGCTCAAGTTGCTTCAAGTACTAAATCTGCGGTGGTGTTCAAAGCTGAAGCGATTGCCTGATAAATTGGAGAAGATGCAATGTTTACAACAGCTGGATGCATCCGGAACAGACATCGAAGAAGTACCAGATTCAATAGGACTACTGAGTAGGTTAAGAATATTGAATTTGTCTGGCTGCAACAAGCTTAAAAATCTGCCAGATAGTGTATGGAATCTTCCATCACTTACTGTATTATATATTTTACAAACGGACATGGGTAGAATTAATCTGCCTGCTACAGTGAACAATACAAAGTTGGTAAGTTTGTCTCTGAAGTGTGATGTAAGAGTATGGCTGCCTGTGATTTCAAGTTTCTCTTGTTTGAAAAGTTTAGTTCTTACTGCTGGGGATGAGAGTTTATCTTCAACCGAACCATTCAGTCTCTCTATGCTTCACAACCTACAGTTTCTAGCATTGCATAACTGTACAAATTTCGGGTCATCGCTTCCGGATCTTCCTCTTAATATATCAGTCTTACACCTAAATCGGCATGTAACACTAGTACATCTACCCGATTTATCAAGCTTGAAAAGGTTGAAGACGTTGGTGATAGAGAGTTTCATCGGCCTTAAATCACTTTCATCACCTCCTCATATTCAATTACTTAGAATTTATGATTGCAAAAGCCTACAACATCTATCAGACGTGTCAATGCTGAAGGAATTGAGTGATTTGAGTTTTGGTATATTTACCATTCCGAAACCAGCTGTTTCGAGTTTTCTTAATGTTGGTTTCTGTCTTAACTCCCTTCTTGTATACACAATCAAACTTGAATAAATATAACTTCGATTATTTTATGTTGCAGGACATAGGTTTATGGAAACAGTTCCTCCCTTCCGATAAAGTTGAGCTACCTAAGATTGCAGAATGGATCAGCTATAAAAGCACTGGGCGTTCAGTCTGTATTGTGGATATCCCTACAATGCCGGCAGATAACTTCTTAGGTCTTGCTCTCTCGATTCTTTTTAGGAGCGGAACTGGTAAATTTAATTTTAGCATAAAAGCTGTTGTTACCAATCAAACAAATGGTACAACAAAGTCCTGTCTGATTCCTGTATATGGCAGCAGTCGAGGGGGTGAAGTAAGTTATGTGGCAAAATGCATAAGAGGAGATGAAATCTCAATTAGAAGTAGAGATAGAATTCAGATTGTACTACAAAGACAAACATTTAGTCTTGATGCGAAGGTAGAGCTGTTAGGCGCCCATGTGATACAAAGAACACTCTCCACCCCTGATTTCCCCTCTGCTCTCAACAACTTGATAAAACTTTCTAAGATAAACTTTCTAAGAAGCTGATATTTCTGGGATTTTAAGTGGAGTTTTGTGGATCATGTGAATTATATATCACTTGATTATATTATAAATTTAGTTATGTAATAAATTCCTCTTATACAAATTATTCTTTGTGCTCTTTTAATATATTTCTCATCTGATTTCAACTTTACAAAATAGAAACTATTGTATATCGAACCTCTAATATACACGAAGCCCATTTTAGTCAGTCATGTTAGTACTAGTGTAAGTGTGTAACTTCAAAAATATTGCTACAAGTTTTATGGTGTAATGTCATTTGTATAACTCTTATTTTAAAATTTTAGATTTAGTTATGTAGATTTGAATGCTCCAGTTAGTTGGGAAAACAAACGAGTACATTTTGTAAAAGGAGCGAAAGCTACAGAAGTTCAGCTTAAAATACCAAAGAGTCTTAAAAGCAGGGCACAAGAAGTTCAGCTTAAAAGTTTGAGCTACTCCACTTGAATGTTGTTCAAAAACAACATTACCATATCCTCACACTTCGAATATCTGACCAGAAGATCAGAACATGAAGACTAACATGAGAAAAGGCTTTTGCGCTACTGTTAGAGCTACTCATTCTTCCTGTGATTCTGCTGTCAAGTCAGGGATGCCAGCTCAGCAGAAGGATATCTCAGTATGATGATTCAGCAAGATACAACAGCTCAGCAACAGCTCAGCAAAGTTGTCAGGAGTTTGTTAGTTTGTTAGGATCTATATATATACTCTGCTGTAACTTCTCTGTGATGTAACAAAAACAATTTTATCTCTCATTTGAAATAGATTCTAATTTCTATCATGGTATCAGAGCTTTATGCTCAAGTTACTCATGGCGACTTCATCTTCTCTGTAAATCTACGGTCGTAACACATCTTCTCTTCGGATTACTCTTAATTCACATTTTCCGCAAATTTCATCATGACTTCTGCGTCGTATTCATCAGCTACTACTGGTTCAACATCGTCGTTTTCGACTACTAGTGTGGATGTTAATCATCCATACTATCTTCATCCTTCAGATAATCCAGAAATGCAGATTATAGCTATGAATCTCAGTGAGAATAATTACAATCAATGGTGCAGATCTATGGAAATTGCACTTTCGTCTAAGTTGAAGTTAGGGTTCGTGGATGGATCGTATCTCAAACCAGCAGCAAATTCTCCACTACTTGTTCACTGGACTCGTTGCAACAATATGGTAACTTCATGGATTCTTAACTCGGTTTCAATTGAAATTCGAAATAGTGTTGTTTACATAAAAACTGCGTTTGATATTTGGAAAGATCTAGCAATTCGATATTCTCAAAGTAATGTTCCTAGATTATTTCAACTTCGATCTGAGATCTCGCATTTGACTCAAGAAAATCAATCAATTGCTAGTTATTTCTCTAAGTTTCGTGTTGTTCATGATGAATTGAACTGTATGAGTACTAGACCTAGGTGTACCTGTACGTTATGCACCTGTTCTGTTAATAGTAAACTGGAGCTTTATGAACAAGATATTCAATTGGCACAATTTCTAATGGGATTGAATGAGCAGTTTACTGGAATTCGAGGTCAAATTTTGCTTATGAAACCATTACCTTCCTTAAGTCAGTGTTATTCATTGCTTTTGCAAGAAGAGAATCAGCGTTCACTTGCCTTAGCTACACCAATTCCATCTGAATCTCTAGCTATGTCTGTTAAGGCTTCTGGCAATAAGTTCAGTGCTACTAAAGGTGTATGAAGGACTCAGGACTCAGGAAAACAAGGATCAATTAGTCTGCGATTTTTGTCACATGTCAGGTCATACTAGAGATCAATGCTACTGTATTCATGGTTTTCCTTCATGGCACAAATTATTTGGTAAACCTAAACCCAAACCTCGTCTCAATACTGGCTCTGATGGTAGTGTGAAGCCTTATGCAGCTCAAGTTGTTGGTGATGTGACTAAGGATCAGACTTCATCTGTTTGTGATATGATCCAAGGTCCTAATATAAGTGCATCTGAATCTGAATCTATTACTCTGACCGGAGGACAGTGTCAACATCTTATTCAATTGCTTAAGCAATCTACTACTTCATCAAACTATGTTCCTGAGGTGAATTCTACTAACTGGTATTCATCTATACATGGTACACAATTTGCTGGGACAAGTTTGCATCTTGCAAATAGTGTTTATCCTGACAAGGCTTATGCAGTTGATACTTGGATTGTGGACACAGGTGCCACAGATCATATTACACCTTATGAACATCTTCTATCAGATATTGCCTCATTCACTTCTGTCTTACATTTGCCCAATGGAGCCACTGCAAATGTTACGCATATTGGGAGTATCAAACAACGCTCAGAGATTGTGTTAGCTAATGTCCTTTGTGTGCCATCATTTGATTATAATCTCTTATCTGTCTCAAAGTTGTTAAGTGTCTCAAAGTTGTTAAGTGACAACAAGTGTGTTGCTACATTCACTCCTGATTGTTGTTCTTTGAATGCACCTCATTGGCACAAATCTCTTGACATAGGAAAAGAGAGTAATGATCTTTATTTACTTAGTCAAAAGCAACTAGCTATGCACACTGCTTATGCTGCTTCTCAAACTGTGACATGTGCTGCTAGTATCAATAAAACTCTTCTCTGGCATAACAGACTTGGGCATGTGCCTCCTGCAGTCTTAAAGCTGTTACCTATGGATGGTCTTACTCATGATATATCTCCCTGTGATAGTTGTTTGATGGCCAAGCAAACCAGATTTTCATTCCCTAACAGTCACACTACTTCTTTAGCTATCTTTGAGTTGGTGCATATCGACTTGTGGGGTCCATATTGTTACAAGACACATGGTACATGTACTATGTTCCTTACCATTGTTGATGACAGGTCCAAGGTTACTTGGGTTTCTTTGCTGTCTGATAAGTCAATGGTACCCAAATTGCTGACTGATTTTCTACAGTTTATCGAAAATCATTTTGCTACTACTATCAAGACAGTGCGCTCCGATAATGGCTCAGAATTCTTGAACAAAACTGTGGCCTCTGTTTTTGCTGCTCGAGGTATTTTGCATCAAACCACATGTGTCTACACACCACAGCAAAATGGTCTAGTGGAACACAAGCACAGGACTTTGCTTAATATTGCTAGATCCTTGCGGTTTCATTCCAGTGTGCCCATTGACTTTTGGGGTGATTGTTTATTAACTGCTTGCTATGTGTTAAACAGAACTCCTTCTTCTCTATTAGGTGGCTTGACTCCTTATGAGATTTTACATAAGACTGCACCTGATTTTCTTGAGCTGCGTGTGTTCGGAAGTTTATGCTTTGCTACTGTTGTTCCGCATCCAACTGACAAATTTGCACCTCGTGCAATTAAAGGGGTTTTTGTGGGTTAACCCTTTGGTAATAAAGGTTATAAAGTGTATGATTTACATACTAGACATATTTTTGTTGCCAGGGATGTGTCCTTCTATGAGGATATTTTTCCGTTCAAGGATTTGCCTACATCTCCTCCCTCTCAGTTGTTTCCTGTCAATGATAGTTTTGTTGACAGTGATCCATTGTCTACTGTTGGTTTAATCTTTCCAACAACAAGGTCTGGTTCTGGTTCTGTACCAGCTAGGGAGGGTTCTCAGGATTCTTCTAATCCCTTATATTCATCTAGACCCACTCGTACTAGGACCTTACCTTCTAAGTTTGCTGACTATACAGGTCTCCCTGCTAGTCTTTGTGCTAGTATTCAACTACAACCTGGTTCTTCTTTACAGGGATATGTAGATTGTCTTCCATTTGATCCAATATCCGTTTCATTTGTAGCTCATGTTGCCAAGATTATTGAACCTGTTTCTTACAAGCAGGCTGTCAAACACTCTATCTGGTGTGAAGCTAGGAGTGTGGAGTTGGCTGCTTTGGAGGCTAATCACACCTGGTTTGTTGAACCCTTGCCTCCTGGTAAAACGATAGTCGGGTGTAAGTGGTTGTATAAAGTGAAGTACTTACCCAATGGAGTTGTGGATCGTTATAAAGCTCGCCTTGTTGCAAAAGGGTTTACACAAACAGCTGGCTTGGATTACTTCGAGACGTTTGCTCATGTTGCTAAGATGGTCACCCTTCGAATTTTGTTGACTTTGGCTGCTAAACGAGGGTGGTGTGTTAAACAACTTGATGTCACAAATGCCTTTCTTCATGGCATTCTGGATGAGGAGGTGTACATGGCCTTTCCTCCAGGTTATACTCCTTCTAGTCAGTTGTTGTCTGTGTTACCAGTACAACGATGGGTCTGTAGACTTCTCAAGTCCATTTATGGGCTTAAGCAAGCACCACGTCAGTGGTTTATTGCATTGTCTCAAGCCCTGTTGCAGTTTGGCTTTGCTCAGTTGGTTAGTGACTCTAGCCTGTTTCAAATTACTCGTGCTGGTGATGTTGCCTACGTCCTTATCTACGTTGATGATATGCTCCTTACTGGTTCTAATTCTACTTTACTTGATGAGATTGTGGCATTCCTTGGTACTTAGTTTAAATTCAAGGACTTAGGTCCACTACACTATTTTTTGGGCCTGGAGTTTCATCGTACTGTTCAGGGTATTTTTGTTAATCAGCATAAATATTTGTTGGATATTGTTAAGGATTGTGGATTTTTAGATGTCAAGGCTGCCTCTCTTCCCATGGATCAACTTCATTCCTTGTTGGGTGATGTTACTTCCTCGTTCCTTTCTGATGCGTCTGCTTATCGACGTTTGGTTGGTCGCCTTATATATCTTACGATATCTCGTCCTGACTTGTCTTACTCTGTTCACGTCTTGGCTCAGTTTATGACTTCACCACGTGAGACTCACTGGGCTGCTGCTTTAAAAGTGGTCAAGTATATAAAGGGTACTTGGCATCAGGGGTTGATGTTTTCTGCAGTTTCCACTATTTCTTTGACTGCGTACTGTGATGCTGATTGGGCCAGCTGTCCTAATACTAGATTGTCTCTTACTGGGTTTTGTGTTTTGTTGGGTGATTCATTGGTGTCCTGGAAGTGTAAGAAACAGCAAATTGTTTCTCGGTCATCTGCTGAGGCTGAGTACAGATCCCTTGCTGATACTTGTTGAGAAAAGGCTTTTGCGAATGACCTGTTTGGTTCCTCTTTCGATTAAAAAAAAATTTTTGATTGCTAAAGAAAAAGCTTGTCTAAAACCAGTGAGTACTCAGTTATTAAGCCTGTGCTAGACTCAAAACAGTTTACAGAAGTTTACTCATAATCCAGATCTCAAATTTTCTATATCAAGGCTTTGAGGGTCAGGTTGACAAATTATTCTGTGGTGGTTGATAGATCAAACAAGTGATAAACTACTTCATGAGAGTTTTACGAATGTTTAGCAAAAAAATAAAGGTAGTCCAGAAAGAAGCATCGATGTTAACTGTAGAGGTAAATAACTTGCGCTTAACTTTGAATCAACGTAATTTTAGTTTTCAATTAACATCAACTAATCAACCAGAACAAACACTGATAAGCTATAAAGGAAATAATCTAACTTATAATCGCACTGCATCCCTCTAAACCTGATAAGGGTCGGTTTATGTTTGAACTCCTTCCCTGCATCCCTCTAAATGATACACAATCGCACTTATAATCTAACTTCCATTTTTCTATTTTACAGGTAATAAATATAAGAAAACACTCCCTCCCTTTCTATATAGCTGAGGTACCAAAGATTGGAGAATGGTTCAGCTATAAAAGCAGTGGGCGTACAGTCTCTATTGATATCCCCACATTGTCGGATGATAATTACTTCTTAGGTCTTGCGGTTCTTTCTACGAGCGAAACCGGTAATTATGATTTTAGCATGAAAGCTGATGTTACTAACAAAACAAGTGTTACAACAAAGTCTTGTCTGATTCCTGTATATAACGGCATTATAGGGGGTGAAGTATATTATGTGGTAAAATGCGTAAGCGGAGATGAAATTTCAATCAGAAGTGGAGATAGAATTAGGATTTTACTACAAAGACAGTTATATAGTATTAATGGACTCATAGAATTTGGCAAGCTCAAATCAGTTGGTTCCAAAGATAGTTTTTTTGAGGTTGGTTTGTGTTTTACATCCCTCCCTATATCCCTCTAAATGATACACATTCACGCTTCTGTAAATCTAACTTCGTCCTTTTATGTTGCAGGTAATAGATGAAATCCTCCCGTTATATGAAGTTGAGGTGCCGAAGACTGCAGAATGATTCAACTATAAAAGCAGTGGGAGTACAGTCTCTTTTGATATTCCGAAACAGTTGGCAGATAACTTCTTAGGTCTTGCTCTCTCGGTTTTTTTTACATGCAGCATCAGTAATCATAGGTATAGCATGAAAGCTGATGTTACTAATAAAACAAATGGAGCATTTCACATCGGTCAGAGAACTTAACCGATGTCTGATCAGAGTAAAGATGTGATACAAAGAACACTCTCCACCCCTGATTTCCCTTCAGTTTTGGGCGATCTGATAAACAATTTCCACCCGATACCCGATAAATTGAAACGTGGCCTAGTTATTTGTTTTCTTTTATGTATTCTTTTGTTGCTCGGATGGATTAGAGATCAGTTATCTCTACCTTATTTATTTATTTAGTATGTAATGAATTTATTTCGTTTGAATTATACTCTTTTGCTCTTTCGATATTTTTTCTTTTCAGATTTCAATTTTAAAAAGTAGAAACTATTGTATTTTGTATTCAGGAGCAGAACATGTACTAGAGTTTGCTCATCAAAGACTAGACCGGAGTCCGGTCACCAGACCTTCACAGTTACATTGTTGTCAACTACCAAAGTAGCTTTTAGGGGTCATCTGGGATAAAAGTGTAGCAAATACAATAGCAACCATTCTTAACAAGAAAGTTGAACTACCATCAGACTAGTAATGGATATCACTACAAGAAATTTAGAATATTCTGATTAATATCTGTATGAATAAAAAAACCTGGAAAACCAGCCTGGCTTGGCATGCAGGTACTTTTTAAATTTACCGTTGACTGACTTCATATCCAAAACCATACTGAAACTAAGGCTTCCCGTACTCAACAACAAGCATTTTTCTTCCATGGCAACGACTAGTAATCTTGAATTAACTGCCCCGTCTTCTTCTTCTTCAACGTCTGTCACCTGGGATGTCTTCCTGAGCTTTTACGGTGAAGACACTCGCAAAAACTTTACTTCACATCTTTACTCTGCTCTGGATGAAGCTGGAATTTTAACCTTTAGAGATGATCCTGCACTTGAAAAGGGCCAAGAAATTTCATCCGGGATACACAATGCAATTAGAGATTCAAAGATGTTTATTGTAGTTATCTCAGACAACTATGCTAGTTCGTCGTGGTGCCTAAATGAGCTTGTAGAGATTCTTAGTTGCAAGAAAACAGAGAATCAGGTTGTTCCTGTTTTTTACTATGTTGATCCAACAGACGTCCGTCGCCAGACAGGGAGTTTTGGAGATGCTCTTGATTATCACGAGAAGCTTCACTCTCCTGACATGATAAACAAGTGGAAATCAGCTCTTGCTCAAATTGGGGAGGTATCAGGATACCATCTCAAAAACCATGCGAATGAGTACGTCTCTTTACCTTGCTCTCCCTCATATTAGCATAACGAATTGTCATGTGATTAACCACTCAAGAAATTTTCTATAAAAATGCATGAAGATTTAGAAGTTGACACTCCCTGCAGGTTAACTTAGAAAAAGATTAGTAACCCGATAATTTGCGTTTGATCCACAGTTTCATTTTGTATGGTTGATTGTATCTAATCCTGCTTTTGTTAAGTTCTTTTAGATGTTAAAGCTAGAGCCATAATAATACTCAATACATAAACTTACAATTTCATATTTTTTAATTAAAAACAGGTATGAATCGAAAATTATTCAGAATATTGTAGAGAAAGTGGGACGACAAGTAACTACCAGCGCGTTGCACCTCGGAGAAGAACTGTTTGGGATAGATTCTGCTGTTGAAGAAATATATCAGAAACTGAGGATGGAATCAAATGATATACGAGCCATTGGGATATGTGGGATGGGCGGAATCGGGAAAACTACTACCGCAAAAGCTTTCTACAATAAATATCATACCAATTTTGATAGTTGCTGCTTTATCCATAATGTCAAACAATATTCACATTACTTGAGCAACTGGTGAATGCACTTCTCGGAAGGAAGGATTATAAGGTCCCTGATGTTGACAGTGGAATTAGACAATTGAAACGAATTCTACGTTTCAAGAATTCTTCAACTGAGCTACAACGAGTTGGATGATGATACTGTGAAATCAATATTTTTCGATATTGCATTCTTCTTCGTCGGAAAGTACAAAAATGAGGGTGTTGACATATTTAAATCATGTGGTTACCATCCAAAAGTTGGAATTAAAATTCTATTAGAAAGATGTCTAATCATGATTGATGATAACAACATATTTCAGATGCATGATCTTATATAAGACATGGGAAGGGAAATTTCCAAGAGCACACGGTTATTCTTGCGAGGAAATGAATGGAAATTTTTGCAAAATCAGGAGGTAATTAAATCCCATAAACCGTGTTGTAGAAAATTGTTATCTAACTGAGGAAATTTAATAGCTTTAAGTCTATAAAATTCATAGACTATCAATAAATTAAAAGTTATTGACATGATCTTAATTTCTTTTCAAAAAAATTTACATATGGGATTATGATTAGATAAATATTTTGTCCAGTGTAAAAACAAACTATACTTATATTTCCTACTTTTTGTGTTTGCAGGGATTAGATAAAATTGAAGGCCTCGTCTTAGATCTAACTCAATCAAGGGAAAAACTAATAAATTCTCAAATATTTGAGAGGCTACCCAGATTGATTACTTGAAATATGTGACGCTCACGGCATTAAAGGACATCTTCGGAATTCATTTCCTCAATTAAGGTGCATCTATTGGAATTATTGTACGTGGACACAGTTACCTTCTAGTTTTCGACCCCAAAAATTGATCTCCATCAATATGCCATTTACCAATTTCAAGATGTTGTGGGATGATGCTATAGTAGGAATCATAATTCGTTCACTACTCTTATAAAAAAATATTCATACATATTTTGTTCATTTAATATTACAATAAATCATATTGTTATTTATTTATATTAAATAATAAAATATATTATAATATGTAGAAATTTGTTATTAATGACTATGTATTAAAATAATCTATAAGAGCAATATAACTGTGTATTAAAATTTATAAAGTTTTTACCTTTGTCTTTTGTATTCTTATAAACAGCATTTCACGAGTCTGAAGATGATAAATGTCGAATACTCTCTAAACTTGAAAACAACTCCCAACTTTGGAAATTCAAAATCAATTGAGAGGTTATACTTTCGTGGTTGTGAGAGCTTGCTAAGAGTCCACCCATCAATAAGAGAATTGACTGGTTTGTATGTTCTGGATATGACATAATGCATCCCTGTGAAAAATTTGGCTGAATCATTGGGCCAGTTAAATAAACTGGGTTATTTGTGTTTGGGATATTGTAGCAATCTAAAGCAATTACCAAAGCAATTGGGTGATATGAAATTGTTAAAGGTGCTTGATGCAAGTTGCACCACAATTGAGGACCTCCCAGATTCAGTTACTCAATTGAGGCACTGGTGCGGTATTAGTGACAGGTTGTACATTTTGTTGTGGTTGTTCTACTTGTACTCTAGCTTCATGGGTATTATTTGTCCCTCCCACTAGTTCCTCTAAAACGACACTACTCATGGGTTTGTGATTCATTATATAGTCCTCCTCTAAGAATCTTGCATTGGTGCTAACAATGACATCCTGATTCTTTTGACTATAAAATAAATAACCTTTCGTTCCCATGGGGTAGCCTACAAACAACTTTACTTCTGTACGAGATTCTAACTTAGTCGCGTTCTTATTCAGCACATGTGCTGGACAACCCCATATCCGAATATGTCTTAGACTCGGTTTGTCCCCGGTCCACAATTCTAAGGGCGTTTTAGGAACCGACTTAGAAGGTACTAAGTTCAGAAGGTAAGCTACTGTCTCTAAGACATGTCCCCAAAACGACTTGGGTAAATCCGAATAACTCATCATCGATCTAACACTCTCTAAAAGATTCTGGTTCCTTCTCTCTGCTACACCGTTCTTTTGGGGTGTGTCTGGTGCAGTTAACTGAGATTCTATCCCATTTTCTGATAAATATTCCCTAAATTCTCCAAGCAAGTATTCGCCACCACGATCTGATCATAGTGACTTGATACTTTTATTAAGTCGCTTCTCTGTTTTAGCTTTGTACTCTTTGAACTTATCAAAGCACTCAGACTTACGGCGCAACAAATAAACGTACCTATATCTAGAATAATCATCAATGAAAGTGACGAAATACTCATAACCACCTCTTTCTTGGATATTCATGGGTCCACATAAATCAGAGTGAACCAATTCTAACACTTCTTTGGCTCTATTCCCCTTTGCCTTGAAAGGCCTATTAGTCATTTTACCTTCCAAGCAGGATTCACAAACTGGAAATGGCTCCACTGCCAATGAGCTTAAAGGCCCGTCTACTACTAGTCTTTGAATCCTCCTCAAGTTAATATGACCTAATCTCAAGTGCCAAAGATATGTTTGGTTCAAACTAGAAGGTTCCTTTCTTTTAATAGAGTTAGAAGATGTGTTGTTCAATTCCCTATATTGCAGTTGCAGTGCAGGTTGTCTAGGATTAATTATATATAAATTGTCTTACAATGTACCAGAACATATAATTCATTTATTCATCATAATAGAAATATTACGATCCAAACAAACATTATAACCATCCAAAGCAAGTTTAGAAACCGAAATTAAATTCCTTCTAAAAGAAGGTACATAAAGACAATTGTTCAAAACCAAAATCCTATCATAACCAAAAGATAAATGAATAACTCCAACTGCAACTACTGATACTTTCGTAGCATCTCCCATAAACATGTATATCTCACCATCTTTAAGCATTCTGGATAGCTGAAACCCCTGCATAGAATTACAAACATGATCAGTGGCTCCTGTATCTACACACCAAGTGCTCGTAGATATAGCCGCTATAAATGTTTCTGTAACTAGAGAAAGAGACATACCAGTATTGTTTGTCTTCTTAGGAAGAGGAGAATCATGTTTCCAGTGACCTGACTGCTTGCACCTGAAGCACTTTCCCTTAGGCTTTTTCACACCACCTTGAACTCCCACTGCCTTCACAGCTTTTTGTGTCTGAGCCTTTTTCTTTTTCTTAATACCTTTCGGCTTAGAGGAAGAACCTTTCTCAGCCACATTCACTTAAACACTCTGCCGAAATAATCCTTCAGCTGCCTGAAGTTCTGTCAGCAGTTCCGCGAGACTATACTGCCTCTTATTCATGTTGTAATTCAATCGAAACTGCTCAAAACTCTTGGACAAGCTCATAAGGATAATGTCAATCTGGGTTTCCCCGTCAAGTTCAGCACCAAGGATCTCTATCTCATTCAGATGTGACATCATCCTGAGAACATGATCCCTTACAGGTGTTCCTTCAGCCATCTGAGTGTTCATTAAAGCCTTCATGGCTACTTGCCTAGCAGCCCTATTCTGATCTCCAAAAAGTTCCTTGAGATTAAAGAGCATATCTGAAGCAGTGGCCATAGACTGATGCTGATGCTGCAAAACACCCGACATTGCTGCCAGAATATAACATCGCGACATCTCATCAGCCTTAATCCACTGCTTATAATACTCTTTCTCATCTTCAGGAGCATCAGCAGCAGGCTGATCAGGCTTGGGTTCATAAGTGCAAAACTTGTACTCCTCAGCAGTCAACACAATGTCCAAATTTCGTTTCCATTCAATATAGTTAGGTTCGGTAAGTTTGTTATCCTTAAGTATGGTGAATAGTAGATTAAAGCCCATTTTATCCTGAGAATCATGCATAAAAAAATATCACATTACACATAAATAAGGGTGCATTAAATATTAAGACCTATTGATTCCTCTAACAATTATTAAAATTAAATGCACTAACATCTAAACACCATAAGTTTCTGGTACGCCACGATGTGTGACATGTATACCACCTAAATTTGTTTAAATGTTACTTCGATCCTATTACTAAACAATATGCCACGTTGGGGTAGTCTATATTATTTTTCATAGCTAAGTGTATACCATCATCAAATCTTAAATTATTCGAAATCTATGAAACTTGGTACGCCACGATGGGTGGTGTGTATACCTTCCAATATTCGTAATTTTTCCTTGAATAGAATACTTCAATTCAATATTCATCAATGGTATGATTTCCAGGTAGTGGAGGAGTCACATCGGTCTCACTTAATATCCACAGCCTTACAAGTTCGATGAACCCGTTTTTGACAAAATCGCCCCATATCAGAAATATAGAAAATTTGTATTTATTCCTTTAAAACTTATTAATTTAAGAAGTTTGTTCTAGTAATTTCTATAACATTCTAGACACCATAAATTACATGCCATGATGGGTGACGTATATATAATTTATATTCGTCCTTATGTTAAATTACATACAAACAATAATGGAGACCATGGGATTTAATTTCATATTAATTCCCTCTCCCACTTAATACTTACTTTGACGATTTTAATCTAGATGCATCGTCCTATGTTATTTCTTCGAAGTCCACATGTATTATAACAACACAAAGAACACATAACATGGCAGCATACTATCATGATTAAAGCATTAATAAAAACATCCCTATGTCCATGTCATTCTAGCATGCTAAGGGTTTGTATCACATGGCATAACAACAAAGACAAGAAACACATAGTAGCAATAATCAAGAGAAGTAGAAATTATGTAAAACATAATAAACCACGATAAACCACGTGGAATCCAATCATAACAAAATAACCACGATTAAACCACGTGGGATCCAAACACATAATTAAAACATGGCCAGAATAGTGAATAATAACCTGCATCACAGAATCAATACAAGCATACCACTATATACATGCATATATAATCATGACATGGACAACATATCATAAAACGCAGAACCTAGAACCAGGCTCTGATACCAATTGTTGGATCTATCGAATCTTGGCCCTGTAATTTTATGATATTAATGAAAAGAGTACGAATAGACATTAACCTTAATCTCTACGGAGCAAGCGATTCAAATCCACGTCTTCTACTGTATTCCCTGATTCTCCTTGGACGAAATGTGGGTTTCGATCTCCCAAGGTGTACCTCTCCCAAAACTCCGAAATTCCAAAACCCTAGCTGGCTCCTTGAGAAAAACGGCTGCCTCTCTCAAACCCTAGGATGTGATTTCATTTTTTTTGTGTGTTAACCCTAGCTTTTGGAGAATGAGAATATTTATAGGCTATAGTAGGGATCATGGATCATTAGGTCAGGCCTTCTAATAACATTTCGGGCCAAGCCCAATGTCATTAAATATTAATTCAATCCACTAAAGAATTAATATTTGCACTACCTTTCCTAATTCCGTAAATTAATTATTTAATCCGGCTCCCATATTAATTGCTTATAAATTCCCCATGTTTAAGATATCGCATGTCCATTAATTAAATTAATTTCTGACAATTAATTTAATCAATATCTTTTATCCTTGATCATCCACTCAACCTTATAATTATACAAGAACAAATCTGCCTGCAGGACTAAAGCATAATTATCTTTATGAGCTTTCAAGAGGACATCATCACCCGAACATATTTTTCGGACACGGTTTCCTTTTATAGTTAATATCCCACTCTGTATATAATGTCATTGCCCAATACATAAATTCGTAATTTAAAATAAATTACTTAATGTATGAATCAAGGCATGTGCATTAAATACAAGTGTCAATTACTACATCCGGATTAAGAACCTAAGCAGTAATATATCTTAGAACCTTAGTTCTTCTTTATTGTCAGAATAAAAGAAATAATTATTCTACTATTTTGATCCCGTTCAATATACACAAAGTATACGAGTATTATTCAAAAGTCAGGATAAACTATTTCTAAATAATACTTTAGTCGTTCCAGTGGTTTTTCTAATACCACTTAGACTGTGAGCCTTTATTATATTATATAAGGAGTTTGACAATCTAATCTTCTGCTATCCCATTTGATACTAGATTGTTTATAATATATAATATACAGACTATGTGAAAACATGCATTCAAAATTCTTAAAAAATTTATTATTAAAGTATATACTTCAAACGAATATTTCAGTATAAACCCTAACATTTCTCTCACTTAATCACCCAATTTCTTTAATCCATTTTTCTCAATCGAGACCCCACTCCATCCTCACCCGCCATCGCCCACCGCTGCTCCACCACCTCTATCTCTCTCTTCCCCTTCTCCCCAACACTATTCTTTATCGCCCATATACCTCTGTCTCTTTCTTTGTGCAATCTCACCAATCTCACTGCCGAGTTGCCGTCAAGCCCATCTATGGTCGTTGATTTTCCGACTCTTGTTCATCAGTTTTTAACCATTTTTCGATAATTAACATATATTCAGCTTCGACGAATTCAATTATTTTTTATCGATTGATGGATCTACTTTAGTTTCGCCGATTTCATTTCTGGTTTGTTCCGTCAATAATTTTTAATCAAATTTAGTGTTTCTCAATTTTTATTGATTACTTTTCATTTTCTGGTGATTTTGGATTGTAATTGGTGATTCATTACATATTGATGATCTGTAGATGGTAGTGTTGGTGGTGATATCGTAGTCATTGTGTGGTGGAGTTGTAGGGGTAGTAGTGGTGTTGCTTCATTGACGTTTACGATGATAGTGGTGGTACATGCATGTAATCAGGTGATTTCTGTTATGAATTTGATGGTCAGAGTTATGAATGGAACTGGTGGGTAGATCTGGTGGCCGAAAACTATGGCAGGATGTGGTGATTTTTACTTTTTGTTGGTGTTTTTTAGGGAGCAGGTGCTAAAATTTTATTTTGCGATGGTGATTTTTGATTTGACGATAGTGATTTTCTAGTAGTCGCTGGAGTAGCCAGAAATGGTGGACACCGGAGGTGATGGTGGTTAATGGGTGGTTGAATGAGATAAAAGATAATAAATATTGAAAGTAAATATTAAATGAATAGTGAAGATCAATATGATGTATTTAAATGAGTGGATATGATTAGATCTCATATCTTACAATAATAAGTTCTTACTGAAGTAAGACCATATATATATATATGAGCATAAAATAAATTTTAGTGAAATATTTTTAATTTTAATTCTAAAAAATCACTGAAAACTAAAATATATTTAACACTTGTGGACGATATAAATAATCAATATCTTATTTATTATAATTAATTTAATTTATAATTTGGCATAATTTTTTTTTAGAACTTTATATATCTCGGTCAGCCCGAAGAACATGGATCATGGATCATGGATCACTTATACACACAAACGAGCTTTCATAATTTCTTTACATATAACTAGCTTATAACCCGTGCAATGCACGGTTTTCTAAATTTTATTTATTTTATTTTTAAAAATTTTAAAAATTTATTTTAAAAAATTTTAATATACATATATTGGTACTATTGATATTTGTATTTATATTATTATTATTTTTAATAGTTTGTTGTAATATTATTTCAACAAATACTGAGAAATACACCAATGTTGAATTTAATTACTTTTTTGTCCTGTATATTATATAGTTATATATAATAAAATATTAAATTATATTACGATTATAACATTGCATCATATTTTAGTATTTAAAGATTAGTAGAACAATCTTTTATTTATAATTGGTTGGACCTGTAATTATATTCTATCTAGAACCATATTCGAAGATTGTATAGTATTTTCGTGTTTAAGTCTTATTAGAACAAGGTGATTATTTTTTTATCATGATTGTACTAAGAATTTTTTTAATTGATTTTAGAGGTTTTATTTTTTTTTAATAAGATATAGTAAGATATTCATATTTACCATGAATAGCAACAAGAACATAGAAAAGTAGTACACCCCACGCGTTTGTTACTGGGCCAAACAAAGAACGTTGACTGACTTTTCAATGTTGCACAAATTTATAACTACAGTCCTGCATAGCAACAATATGTGATAGCAAAACGTTTTCCGGTCAACTGAGTTAAAATCGGCGAAAATCGGGTCAACGTCGGTAGATATCGGGTCATACGTAAATGGAAGAGCACAAGATGAGAAAATCTGAAAACACAAACATGTGTATACATACGTAAATGGACACAGGGGAAGGAAGGAGATGGACACGGTCACACGGGGGAAAGGAAGTAGAAGACAGATACTTAAAAGTTAAAACTCAAAATAATTATTTTTTAATTATAGCAAATATGTTATGCAAATTGATGAGTGGGAGATGGAGAAAAATATGGTAAAATTATTTTTTTTAAAAGTTAACCGATTAACGGGAAAAGTCAAATAAAAAACAAAAGGGAAAATAATACATAATGCACATAGAAGAGAGAAAGAGATTAAACATGTGTCTCTTATTGGTTTGTAGTTTGTATTCCAATATTGGTTTGTATTTGAGCACTTACCTATATATATCTTTAAAATTATTTATTTAATTAACTTAAAAACGTTTTAAATTTAAATTAATATTTAAAAATATAAATTATATATTTAAAAATAAATATTATTAAAATACATCCGATTTTTATTCCGAATAATCCTTCCGATTAATCCTCGATTTACGGATTAATCCTTATAAGGTCATGTTACCGATCTTCCCCGATTACCGATTTCTGTATAATACAGAGTTTTATTGAAAAATATTCAAGATAAAAAATATTTTTACAAAAATACTATCATTTTTTTAAAAAATATAGAAAGAACAAGACATATTGAAGTATTGACTTTCCTGTGTCAACCGAAACTGGTCTGAATTTCGATCAGATTCAAATTTACTGTTCTGCATTGACGTTATTGAATATAGTCATCCAATTTTTCCTCTACACCTTCATGTCCAAATTTTACTTTATCTTGAGGTCAACGGTTGTGAAATATGAATGAGAGATCCTTCCAAATAGGATTATTATATAAATTTGATTTTATAACGTGATCCAGAAAGCAATTTTAGGAATTTATTTATAATTGTCAGCTTGAGCTTGCTTAAATCGAACTAATGACATATACAATACTTGAATTCTCGGTGTAGATGCTACATAGTTGGTCCTTATTTTTTACCTATGCCCTAAGCTACCTGTGACCTACTTGCGCTTTACCTTGGTTTACATGATTTGCAGGCTATTACGTAAGTCTGTAGGATTTACCTAATATGCACCAAAGGGTAGCGGCTGCGGATTAGCTACGATAGAAAAACACCGTTCCCCGACTATGGTACAAAAGGTGCAATTTACTCTGTATTTTAATAAGCTTTACATTTAAGTAATAGGGAGTATGGACTAGTATAGGAAAATGCATACTTAACACAACATATAGGAAAATGCCGAAAGTCCTAAGCTGATTTTCAAATGTTACGTGTGATGATGTGATTAGTTCCGATATAATTGACAATAATGGATTGAACCTTCTTCTATTCAAATAAACTAGCTTTATAACTCGTGCGAGGCACGGACATTTTTAAACTCACATGTTAATTAACAATGTACATATTATATAAATGAAATATAAATTATGTTGTAAGATGCATATTTTTCTATTTTATATCGAATAATTAATATATAATATTCGTAAAAGTTGTGCTTGTTATATATTTTGAACACTATTGCTGAATTGTCATTGAGCACTTGAAAAGATCATGTTGACCGATTGCTTTATAACCCGTGCAATGCACGGGCATGCTCTAAATTGCGCGTTTTTAATTGCAGCTGATGACAGTGTATTCGTGTTGTTTCTGGGTGAATTGATGAAATTAACCTATTTATATGCGTAGTTTTTGACTTTCTGGGGTGTGGTTATATCGATGCAAAACAAGTTCTTCGACATTTAATATTAAGGTGAAACAATAGAGAAATGTAGTGGTGTTCTATGCCCGAAATATGAATAAATATTTTTTTAAATACCTAATGTATTTGAATGCTAAAAATGCGATAAATGAGGTTCGTGATTTTGGAACTTGACCGGAAGTATGTGTTGTTAGACTAATGATCCCATCAACTCGAAATATATGTAATATTAATGATCCTCGAGTTTTTTCAACCATTTTTCATATATGCATGAAAGTTCAATATTTGTTATATATTAATACGGTCAAAAAAATTATGCATTATATCGTTTATACCTTTAAAATTTCAATATAATCATTGTTTATGTATAGTTTTAACCATTTATGAAAATTATGCTTTTTTATAGTAGTTCCCACATTTTTAGAATAAAAAATAATTTCTACTATTTGTGATTCGATCTTCGTATACTAATATTGTGCCCGTTTGGGAAATTTTAAAATAAGTAACTTATGACTTAAAATAAATAAGTAACTTATAAGTGATAAGTAGATAAATGCTTATAAGTTATCTAAGTTATCTAAGTGTTTGGTTAATTTTACTTATATGTCAGAATTTTTTCCAATTAAATGAACTAAAATAAATGACTTTTACATATAATTATTTTAATTCGTAAATTTTAAGTTAGATTGACAATAAAAAATAGTTATTTTAAAATCAAAGTTAAAAAAATTAAAATAAGTTGAGAAAAAATACGTCGTTGCTGAATCAACTTATAAGTTGTAAATTCGACTTATAAGTTAGGCAGAACACTCGTCAATAAATTATAACAGATTTATAAGTAAATAAGCCCACTTAATTAGATAGCCAAACAGACCCATTATTTTTCTCCTTAAAATGTATTTAATTTATTTATATGGTTATAAATTGTTATTATTAAATAATCAAGTAGTAATAAATATACGTAATAATAAGACATAATACTTAATAGATACATATTAAGTTAGAGGTAATTAATGCATGCATACTAAATTAAAATAATTATTAACATACAATTATGAGGGGTAATTCAGTAATTTAATATGATTAAATTGTCTTATCCAACCTCCTATTTTTGCTCTATTATATATATAATAGATTTCACCAAAAAAACATACGAAATTGCGGTCATTTACCGGTACTTAGTACTATTTCAGTACCAGGGAGTATGGACTAGTATTTTAGACAAGTTGCCTGTGTCTTTGTTTCCTTTCTTGGGGAGCTTTTAGGATTATTAAAATAGGTATGACTTACTGCTACCTTTAATTATGTAATAAATATATTGCATATGAATTATTTCTTTTGCTAATTTTATAAATTTTCTTTTCTCATTTCAACTTTGCAAAGTAAAAATTATGGTAAATTATATTCTTAAATTTTATTATATCTTCAGTTAGCAATGCATCTGTTATAATTAAACATTTATGTTTTCTTGTATAAATAATATGAGTTTTTTGGGATTTTCTACGTATAATGGCACAAAGACCGTTTGGGACGATAAAGATTTTAGAGCAAGTTCAAGAGTGTACTTGTAATTATCTTTCAAATATTATAAATATTTATATATGCCCTTTTATTTTATTATATTTGAAATGTAATAATGGAGTAAAGAGAAATGAAGGGTGGAAAATGACGTAACAATAATTTATTATTATTAAAAGTTAAACAGAGTTTCACGAAAATATCCTCAAACATAGCGAATTTGAGATGTGTCATAGCCTTCTAAGGCACATTTATGACATTATTGAACCTATATTTTTTGTCCATTATCCTAAATTTTAATTTAGGACATCATATAAGTTATTTTTTGGACTTGCTAGCATAAGATCTAGTGGGGGACATAAAAATTATGCTCTCAAGCTATAGAAAATTGTTCTCGACAATTCAATATAATTTATAAAATAAAACTTAATTCATTATTTCTCTCTAAAAATCTTTCTATAGGCTGCATATCACAGAAATTCATTATTTCTTTCTGGAACAAATATTGAAAATACAGGAGCACGGTTGGATAACTCAAGTGTTTAAGAGTTTATCCTCTGTCATCCCAGATCTGGGTTCGATACTCGCTCACCCCGAGAATTTATAAGAACAGATACTCGTTTGTAAGGCTATAAGTCATATTTGTCAAAAAAAAAAAATATTGAAAATACAGAATAAAATAAAACAGGAAATAACTAAATAGTTAACAAGGTTAAGACTATCGACCTAAGAATACAGACATCACAAATTGGATTACCAGGTTTGCTATCTCTCTTCTCATCTTATTTCTGTATACAACATTAGTGCTTAACACATACATTTTTTAGTCCGAATTCGATCTGCTTCTAAATCTGTCCATTATAATCTAAGTTGTCTCCTAACATTGGAAAGTCAGATCTTTTAGTCGCAAAATGAACTACTGAGTTTCAAATGTTGTAGAGACACTCTTTACACTAAGTAAATATAACTCTTTTACAGAGAGACAAATATACTACGTTTTGATTTAAGTCACCTTGCTCCATTTTTGTCCAGGCAACTGAGCTAGTGTTTTCATACCTATATTTCTTAAATTATGAATATGCAGAATGTGAGACAAGTTTGCTGCATTTTCGTCCAGGGCCACCTGACCAATGTTTTCATATCTTTGTATCAAACTTACTGGTTACAATTTTGTTGTAACAGAATCGTGTGTGTCCAGGCCACTGGGCGTCTGGGCTAGTGTATTCATATTTATCATGAATGGGAAGAAGTGAGAAAGTTCTTTGCATTTTCTGGGCTGGTGCTGAAAAATTAATTTTCAGATCTATGCCCTACATGTCATTGAAACAGATGAATACAAGAACATAGAAACCCCACGCGTTTGTTACTGGGCCAAACAAAGAAACGTTGACTGACTTTTCAATGTGAAGAGAGAACTTGGAATAAAATTGTTAGAAACTGAGGCAGCTCGAATTTATAAAATTTTGCTTTTACTCACAACCATTCCTTCTTGCATAGCAACAACTAGTATTCTTAAGATAACTGTCTCTTCTTCTTTAGAACATCTTTGCTATTTCTCCATTTCCTGCTATTTTCCTTACATGGCTTCTACTAGTAGTCTTGAAATCACTGCCCCTTCTTCTTCTTCATCATCTCCACCCAAGGCCTGGGATGTGTTCTTGAGCTTTTACGGCGACGACACTCGCAAAAACTTTACTTCACATCTTTACGCTGCCTTGGATCAAGCTGGAATTCTAACCTTCCGAGACGATCCTGCTCTTCAAAAGGGCCAAGAAATTTCATCCGGGCTGCTCCATGCAATCAGAGATTCAAAGATGTTTGTCCTCATTATTTCCGAGAACTATGCTCGTTCCCCGTGGTGCCTTAAAGAGCTCGTCGATATCCTTAGTTGCAAGAAAACTAAGAATCAGGTTATTCCCGTTTTTTACTACGTCGATCCATCAGATGTCCGTCACCAAAAAGGGAGTTTTGGAGACGCACTTGATTATCATTATCAGAACAAGCGTTACTCTCCTGAGATGATAGACGAGTGGAAATTAGCTCTTGCTCAAATCGCGGCGCTATCAGGATACCATCTTAAAAAAGAAGCTAAAGAGTATGTCCCTTTATCTTACTCTTCCACATATTAGAATAATAATTTATCATGACATTGCTATCTGACTATAAGCATGTATTTTGTATTACAAACAGAAATGAATCAGAAACTATTCAGAGCATTGTAGAGAACATTGCACGAAAAGTATCTACAAAGGTCGTACACATTGGAGAAGAACTATTTGGGATAGATTCTGCTGTTGAAGAAATATATCACAAGCTGCGGATGGAATCAAATGATGTACGTGCCATTGGGATCTGTGGGATGGGCGGAATTGGCAAAACTACTACTGCCAAAGCTTTCTACAACAAATATCTTCCCAATTTTGATAGTTGCTGCTTTATTGAAAATGTCAAACAATATTCACAGGGAGGTAGTCCTCTACTTCCCTTAATTCAGCAACTATTGACTGAGCTTCTCAAACTCAAGGATTATAAGGTCACTGATGTTGACAGTGGAATTAGAAAATTGGAACAAATCCTCCGTTTCAAGAAAACACTCATAGTTCTCGATGATTTGGACCAATCAAGCTACTCAAAATTTTTAGCAAAGCACTACAATTTGTTTTCAGCAGGAAGTAGAATTGTTTTTACGTCAAGAAATATACACCTGCGAAATCAGTTAAAAACTGATTTAAAACATGTAGAGCTATACATGGTGAATGGATTGGGACAAGATGATTCTTTGAAGCTATTTAATTATCACGCGTTCGGAGAAGTAACACCACCCGCAAGTTTAAGAGAGGTCTCAGTTGACTTTGTAACTTATGCCGGAGGTCTTCCGCTAGCTCTCAAAGTGTTGGGTTCTTATTTTCGAGGTAGAACCAAGGATAAGGTTTTCTGGAAAGCCAAACTTGAGGAAGTTAAAAAAAATCCCGAGAACAAGATAATGGAAATTCTTCAACTGAGCTACAAGGAGTTGGATGTGAAAGCAAAATCAATATTTTGCGATATTGCATTCTTCTTTGTTGGAAAGGTCAAATATGAGGTTGATATCGTACTTAAATCTTGTTATTACTCTCCAGAAGTTAGTATACCGGAACTATTGGAAAGATGTCTACTTACGATTGATAGATCCGGTGTACTTGGGATGCATGATCTTATACAAGATATGGGAAGGGAAGTTTCAAAGGGCAAACACTTATTCTTGCAAGAAAATGCAGGGGAATATTTGCAGAATTGGAAGGTAACTTAAACCCATATAGATTTGTAAAATATGAATAGTTTTAAGTCTATAAAATTAATAAACGATCATCAAATTAAAAAGTTATGAACTAATTTTAATTTTTTTGTCAAAATACTGAATTGTAATTAGATGACCATTTTTGTCCCCTATAAAGACAAACTATACTTATCCTACTTATTTTTTGTGTTTGCAGGATATTGAAGGTCTCGTCTTAGATCTAACTCAATCAACGGAAAAACAAATCAATTCCCAAATATTTGAGAAACTACCCAAATTGAGATTACTTGAAATACGTAATGTTGATGACATCAAAGGGCATTTTAAAAATTCATTTCAAGAATTAAGGTGCATCTATTGGAATTTTTGTACGTGGACACGGTTGCCTTCGAGTTTTCGACCACAAAAGTTGGTATCCATGATTATGCAACATAGCAATTTCAAGACGTTATGGGATGATGCAATGGTATGAAATTAAATTTGTTCACTACTTTTATAGAAATTTGATTTATTCATATTTTTTCATTTAATATTAAAATAATATATATTGTTACTTATTTTTATCCTGAAATATAAAATATGTAGTAATATATAAGAATTTAATTTTTGACTTTTGTATTCTTTTAAACGGTCTTTCACGAGTTTGAATGTGATAAATGTCGAATTGAAGTTGAAAACAACTCCCAACTTTGAAAATTCAAAATCTATTGAGAGATTATTCTTTTATGCCACATAGCAATTTGAAGATGTTGTCGGATGATGCCATGGTATGTATACTTTTACTGTGAATTAATATTTATTTTTTGTCTTTGTATTATTTAAAACAGCCTTTCACAAATCTGAAGATGATAAATATCGAATACTCTCTAAACTTGAAAACAACTCCCAACTTTGGAAATTCAAAATCTATCGAGAGGTTATTATTTAGTGGTTGTGAGAGCTTGCTAAAAGTCCACCCATCAATCAGAGAGTTGACTGGTTTGTGTGTTTTAGATTTGACGGAATGCATTAACGTGAAAGTTTCGGCTGAAACACTGGGTCAGTCAAGTGCATTGACCTATTTGTATTTGGGTTATTGTAGCAATTTAAGACAATTGCCAAAGCAATTGGGTGGAATGAAATTGTTGAAGGCGCTTGATGCAAGTGACACCGCAATTGAGGAACTGCCAGATTCAATTACTCAACTCAAGAAATTGGTTTGTTTGAAATTGGTGGGTTGCAAGAAGCTTAAAAAGCTACCAGAGCAGATTGGGAATATGGAAGGCTTAAGGACATTTCTTGCAAGTGGTACTGCAATCGAACAACTTCCAGATTCGTTTGGAGATCTCATTAATTTGGAGATACTGGATTTGAGTCGCTGCGAAAATCTTAGGTATCTTCCAAATAGCTTATGGAAGCTCAAGCTGCTTCAAATACTAAATCTGCATATGTGTTCAAAGCTGAAGCGATTGCCTGATAAATTGGAGAAGATGCAATGTTTACAACAGTTGGATGCATCCGGAACAGACATCGAAGAAGTACCAGATTCAATAAGACTACTGAGTAGGTTAAAAATATTGGATTTGTCTGGCGCAGCCAAGCTTAAAAATCTGCCAGATAGTGTATGGAATCTTCCATCACTTACTGAATTAGTATGTAGAGTTAATCTGCCTGCTACAGTGAACAATACAAAGTTGGTAACTTTGTGCCTGAAGTGTGATGTAAGAGTATGGCTGCCTGTGATTTCAAGTTTCTCTTGTTTGAAAAGTTTAGTTCTTACTGCTGGGGATGAGAGTTTATCTTCAACCGAACCGTTCAGTCTCTCTATGCTTCACAACCTACAGTTTCTAGAATTGTTTAACTGTACAAATTTCGGGTCATTGCTTCCGGATCTTCCTCTTAATATATCAGTCTTACACCTAAGTGGGCATGAAAGACTAGTACATCTACCCGATTTATCAAGCTTGAAAAGGTTGAAGACGTTGGTGATAGAGAGTTTCATCCGCCTTAAATCACTTTCATCACTTCCTCCTCATCTTCAATTACTTAGAATTTATGGTTGCAGAAGCCTACAACATCTATCAGACGTGTCAATGCTGAAGGAATTGAGTGATTTGAGTTTTGGTATATATAACATTCCGAAACCAGCTGTTTCGAGTTTCCTTCAGGTTGGTTTCTGTCTGAACTCCCTCCTTTTATACAGAATCACACTTTTATAAATATAACTTCAATTATTTATGTTGCAGGTATTAGGTTTAAGAAAACAGTTCCTCCGTTCCAATAAAGTTGAGCTACCTAAGATTGCAGAATGGATCAGCTATAAAAGCACTGGGCATTCAGTCTGTATTGTTAATATCCCTACAATGCCGGCAGATAACTTCTTAGGTCTTGCTCTCTCGGTTCTTGTTAGGAGCAAAACCGGTTTATTTAATTTTAGCATAAAAGCTGTCGTTACCAATCAAACAAATGGTACAATAACGTCCTGTCTGATTCCTGTATATGACAGCAATCGAGGGGCTGAAGTAAGTTATGTGGCAAAATGCATAAGAGGAGATGAAATCTCAATTAGAAGTGGAGATAGAATTCAGATTGTACTACAAAGGCAAACATATAGTTTTGATGGAGTGAAGGCAGAGCTGTTGGGCGCCCATGTGATACAAAGAACACTCTCCACCCCTGATTTCCCCTCTGCTCTCAACAATTTGGCAAAACTTTCCCCAGATTTGCTTAATTTTATCGTACATAAATTAACTCTATCTATGTTTTAGTATTATTACATAAATCGTTGAATATGATAATTATGTGATCTATCTAGAAACAAATGTTAATTATCCTCACACTTCGAATATCTGACCAGAAGACCAGAAGAGCAGAACATGAAGACTAACATGAGAAAAGGCTTTTGCGCTACCGGATGACCTGTTTGGTTCCTCTTTTGATTAAAAAATGATTTTTGATTGCTAAAGAAAAAGCTTGTCTAAAACCAGTGAGTACTCAGTTATTAAGCCTGTGCTAGACTCAAAACAGTTTACAGAAGTTTACTCATAATCCAGCTCTCAAGTTTTCTATATCAAGGCTTTGAGGGTCAGGTTGACAATTATTCTGTGGTGGTTGATAGATCAAACAAGTGATAAACTACTTCATGAGAGTTTTACGAATGTTTAGCAAAAAAATAAAGGACTAAGGAAACTAAAACAGCCCAGCAGTACAGAAAGAGGCATCAATGTTACCTGTAGAGGTAAATAACTTGCGCTTTACTTTGAATCAACGTAATTTTAGTTGTCAATGAACATCAACTAATCAACCGGAACAAACACTGATAAGTTATATATGAAGGAAATAGGTATCCACGAAGGTAACAGTTGATGTAATTAGATTTTAACTTAGCTCAGAATTTTTAAGTATATATGATCAACACATTTTTATATTAATCAGATAAAAAGGAAAAGAAAAGAGGATAGATAAGCAAATTCTTTAAATAATTATCCTCATGATATTGGAATCTTAAGTGCTTGCAAGCATTATCATCAACTCTGTAACTTGAATAGCATGATGTGGACCATAATCCTCTTTTCTAGATAGCCCTCACTGCTGTTAAGAATATGTAAGGAGACGAGGTTATCGACGTAAGAATACAGACCACTAATTGGATTACCAGGTTTGTTATCTCTCTGCTCAACTTCTTTGCCTGGGTCACAACCTTGCCAATGCCTCCTGTATACAAACTAGGAACTTAGTTTAGATGCGCGTAAAAGTATTTCCATCCACAAAATGGTAACAGATTTTATTCTTTGATGACATGAATATAATTTTCTCTTCTAAACAAAAATATTTACCTAAAACGAAACTAGCTACAAAAAAAAAATTATGTAGAAAAACACATATGTTTTTAGATCCACATTCGATCTGCCTCTATATCTAACCCTAAGTTACCTCTTTACACTGGAAAGTCAGAATTCTTTTCTTACAAAAGGAACTACGAGATTCAAAAGGAACACTTTTACATGAAGTAAATATGCCTCATCCACAGAAAATTATATATAAAAAATTTACTTATCATAAGTACTGGTTCACATACAGTTTATGATTGCACAGACCTACAACAGCTATCAGATATGTCAACGTTGAAGGGATAGAGTGATTTGCAATTTGGTAAGCTGAAATCAGTTGGTTTGGAAAGGAGTTTCCTTCAGGTCGGTTAATGTTTGAACTCCTTCCCTGCATCCCTCTAAATGATACACAATCACACTTATATACATCTAACTTTTTTTTTTTTTATTTTACAGATAATAAATTTAAGAAAACACTTCCTCCCTTTCTATATAGTCGAGGTACCAAAGACTGCAGAATGGTTCTGCTATAAAAGCAGTGGGCGTACAGTCTCTTTTGATATCCCGACAATGTCTACAGATAACTTCTTAGGTCTTGCGCTCTCGGTTCTTTCTACGAGCGAAAACTGTAACTACGATTTTAGCATGAAAGCTGTTGTGACTAACAAAACAAGTGGTACAACAAAGTTCCTATCGAAGAAGTGAAGGTAGAGATGTTTGCTGCCCATATGATACGAAGAACACCCTCCACCCCAGACTTTCCCTCTGTTTTGAACAACTTGATAATATGACTTGTAAAGTTTTATAAGATTTTCTTTTTTAAGAATAATTATTTGCGTTGTTCAGCCCTTAAATATTATCTCCAAATCATTTTATTATCTAAAATTCTAATAACTTCAATATGAATTACAACTGTTTGGAATGCAAAACCGTTTGCACTTCTTTCATATTCTTTTTATCTGAATTTTCCTAGCTACACGTAACAGAGAAGAGATCTGAAAGCCTTTCTAAAGGCTTATAAGATCAAGGGAAACATTACATGACGAAGTAAAACTAGGATCATTTTGGTTTGAAGAATTATAAATACCCATTTGTGACTACTATCTGCAGCAACCTTTCCATTAGATGTTGAATATCATCTACTAAAGAATTCGAGAATAATAATAAGACTAAAGATTTAAAATGCAAAAGAATCATACCCTTCTCCATAGTTGTAGAGTTCATGAGACATCTTCAAGTAACATCAGCTCCAAACCTACAATACATTTATTTTAGCCAGATGTTGAAAGGAAATTTCGGTATGAATATTATACAATTACTTCAAGTCTACAAGGGGATACCTTGAAGTTAAAATTTTGAATATTATACAATTACTTCAGGGTCTTCTAGACACGTGTATCCATGTCATCATTGGAATCTGCTTTCTTCCTGGTGTAACGCTGGAAGAAAAAAAGGACACACGAGTTAAGCCCCCAAACCATTACATAAGAATAATAGTATAAATTTTTCAAGCACATACAGATACAAGATATATGAACATCTATGTTTGCTTGCTTGCCAAAGGTGTATGGGACATATCCATACCTAGTTATATGATAAGAGTACAGTCCAAGAAATCGATAGAATTGGCCAATATACAGGTTTATCAAATGCACTGAAGAACATCAGCACGAAGGCAATGCATAATGCTTTGGTTATTGAATACCTTATAGTAGAATATATTAAACAGATAATAGCTAATCTGACAACAAATCCTGGAAGTTAACTAATTAAAAGCATGAGTATCGATTAACAGCGAGACGTATATTTAACAATCCACTACTGATCTTCTCTTTTTCAATATATCGCAAAATGGTTTACATAGGGACAAGCTGCAAAGACAATGCAGTAAATAAATCATCTATCCCATTGGCTGGCTTCTCATTCATTTTTACTTTTTCATATTCTTTACACTTGTCACACATTTTCAGCTTAAATCTTCGAAGTATTCAACTTCAGCTTGACACTTCTAATTTTTCTTTGGGTCTCAACATCAAACGAGTTGAGAGCATATTACCTATCAGGTGTCTTCGGGTCACTTTTTTTCCTACTTAAAAACACTTACACCCAACCTTTGTCATACCACCCATCCTTGTCAAACCCTTATCTTTGACAAGGTTCGAACCAGAAGCGAACAGTGAGCGTATCAAAGAATATTTTAAAAATATTAGGATACTTTGCGAACTTGGAAACCACTCCAACTTTTGAAAGCTTGTTAAAAGTCCACCCATCAATCACAGAGTTGACAATTGCAAAGCAACTGGATGGTGGGAAATATTAAAGGTGCCTGATGCAAGTTGCACCAATATATACTTAAATATATAACAGATTTTGGATTATAAAACAAAAAATTCTGAAACAATTCCTTCCAGCATCTCAAACAAATCATAACTAAAATTTGGAATATTCTGAATAAAAAAACCTGGAAAACCAGCCTGGCTTGGCAGGCAGGTACTTTTAAATTTACCGTTGACTGACTTCATATCCAAAACCATACTTAAACTAAAGGCTTCCCATACTCAACAACAAGCATTTTTCTTCCATGGCAACCACTAGTAATCTTGAATTAACTGCCCCGTCTTCTTCTTCTGCTCCAACTGTCACTTGGGATGTCTTCCTGAGCTTTTACGGTGAAGACACTCGCAAAAACTTTACTTCACATCTTTACTCTGCTCTGGATGAAGCTGGAATTTTAACCTTTAGAGATGATCCTGCACTTGAAGAGGGCCAAGAAATTTCATCCGGGATACACAATGCAATTAGAGATTCAAAGATGTTTATTGTAGTTATCTCAGAGAACTATGCTCGTTCGTCGTGGTGCCTAAATGAGCTTGTAGAGATTCTTAGTTGCAAGAAAACAGAGAATCAGGTTGTTCCTGTTTTTTACTATGTTATCCAACAGACGTCCGTCGCCAGACAGGGAGTTTTGGAGATGCTCTTGATTATCACGAGAAGCTTCACTCTCCTGACATGATAAACAAGTGGAAATCAGCTCTTGCTCAAATTGGGGAGGTATCAGGATACCATCTCAAAAACCATGCGAATGAGTACGTCTCTTTACCTTGTTCTCCTTCATATTAGCATACCGAATTGTCATGTGATTAACCACTCAAGAAATTTTCTATAAAAATGCATGAAGATTTAGAAGTTGACACTCCCTGCAGGTTAACTTAGAAAAAGATTAGTAACCCGATAATTTGCGTTTGATCCACAGTTTCATTTTGTATGGTTGATTGTATCTAATCCTGCTTTTGTTAAGTTCTTTTAGATGTTAAAGCTAGAGCCATAATAATACTCAATACATAAACTTACAATTTCATTTTTTTTAATTAAAAACAGGTATGAATCGAAAATTATTCAGAATATTGTAGAGAAAGTGGGACGACAAGTAACTACCAGCGCGTTGCACCTCGGAGAAGAACTGTTTGGGATAGATTCTGCTGTTGAACAAATATATCAGAAACTGAGGATGGAATTAAATGATATACGAGCCATTGGGATATGTGGGATGGGCGGAATCGGGAAAACTACTACTGCAAAAGCTTTTTACAATAAATATCATACCAATTTTGATATTTGCTGCTTTATTCAAAATGTCAAACAATATTCACAGGGAGGTAATCCTCTACTTCCATTACTTGAGCAACTAGTAAATGCACTTCTCGGAAGGAAGGATTATAAGGTCCCTGATGTTGACAGTGGAATTAGACAATTGAAACGAATTCTACGTTTCAAGAAAGCACTCGTTGTTCTGGATGATCTGGACAAGTCAAGTTGTTCAGAATTTCTAGCAAGGCATCACAACTTGTTTTCAGCTGGTAGTAGAATTGTTATTACGACAAGAGATATACACCTGATAAATCAATTAAAAATTGATTTAATTGATGTAGATATATACATGGTGAAGAAATTGGGACAAGTTGAATCTTTAGAGCTCCTTAATCATCACGCATTCGGTAAAGTAAGACCGCCTATAAGTTTAAGAGAGCTCTCAACTGAGCTACAACGAGTTGGATGATGATACTGTGAAATCAATATTTTTCGATATTGCATTCTTCTTCGTCGGAAAGTACAAAAATGAGGGTGTTGACATATTTAAATCATGTGGTTACCATCCAAAAGTTGGAATTAAAATTCTATTAGAAAGATGTCTAATCATGATTGATGATAACAACATGTTTCAGATGCATGATCTTATACAAGACATGGGAAGGGAAATTTCCAAGAGCACATGGTTATTCTTGCGAGGAAATGAATGGGAATTTTTGCAAAATCAGGAGGTAATTAAATCCCATAAACTGTGTTGTAGATAATTGTTATCTAACTGAGGAAATTTAATAGCTTTAAGTCTATAAAATTCATAGACTATCAATAAATTAAAAGTTATTGACATGATCTTAATTTCTTTTCAAAAAAATTTACATATGGGATTATGATTAGATAAATATTTTGTCCAGTGTAAAAACAAACTATACTTATATTTCCTACTTTTTGTGTTTGCAGGGATTAGATAAAATTGAAGGCCTCGTCTTAGATCTAACTCAATCAAGGAAAAACTAATAAATTCTCAAATATTTGAGAGGCTACCCAGATTGAGATTACTTGAAATATGTGATGCTCACGGCATTAAAGGACATCTTCGGAATTCATTTCCAGAATTAAGGTGCATCTATTGGAATTATTGTACGTGGACACAGTTACCTTCTAGTTTTCGACCCCAAAAATTGATCTCCATCAATATGCCATTTAGCAATTTCAAGATGTTGTGGGATGATGCTATGGTAGGAATCATAATTCGTTCACTACTCTTATAAAAAAATATTCATACATATTTTGTTCATTTAATATTACAATAAATCATATTGTTATTTATTTATATTAAATAATAAAATATATTATAATATGTAGAAATTTGTTATTAATGACTATGTATTAAAATAATCTATAAGAGCAATATAACTGTGTATTAAAATTTATAAAGTTTATACCTTTGTCTTTTGTATTCTTATAAACAGCATTTCACGAGTCTGAAGACGATAAATATCGAATACTCTCTAAACTTGAAAACAACTCCCAACTTTGGAAATTCAAAATCAATTGAGAGGTTATACTTTCGTGGTTGTGAGAGCTTGCTAAGAGTCCACCCATTAATCAGAGAATTGACTGGTTTGTATGTTCTGGATATGACAGAAAGCATCCCTGTGAAAAATTTGGCTGAATCATTGGGCCAGTTAAATAAACTGGGTTATTTTTGTGTTTGGGATATTGTAGCAATCTAAAGCAATTACCAAAGCAATTGGGTGATATGAAATTGTTAAAGGACCTCCCAGATTCAGTTACTCAGTTGAAGGGATTGGAAAAGCTGAAATTGGATGGTTGCAAGAAACTTAAAAAGCTACCGGAGCAGATCGGGAATATGGAAGGCTCAAGGACATTTTTTGCAAGTTACACTGCAATTGAACAACTTCCAGATTCGTTTGTAGGCCTCATTAATTTGGAGATACTGAATTTGAGCAGGTGCAAAAACCTTAGAAATCTTCCTAATAGCTTATGGAAGCTCAAGTTGCTTCAAGTACTAGATCTTCGGTGGTGTTCAAAGCTGGAGCTATTGCCTTATAAATTGGAGAAGATGCAACGTTTAGAAGAGTTGTATGCATCTGGTACAGCCATCGAAGAAGTACCAGATTCACTTGGACTACTGAGTAGGTTTTCTGTATTGAGCTTGGCTTATTGCAAAAAGCTTAAATATATGCCCAGTAGTGTGTGGAATCTTCCATCACTCACTAAAATGAACCTTTTCCAAACGGATATCAGTAGAATTAATCTGCCTGCTACAGTGAGAGATACCAAGTTGGTTACTTTATCTCTGAAGTGTAATGTAACATTATGGCTGCCGGTAATTCTAAGTTTCTCTTCTTTGAAAACGTTAGCTCTGAGTGAAGAGGGCGAGAGTATATCTTCGACCAAACCATTCAATCTCTCTAAGCTTTACAACCTACAACATCTCACATTGTATGACTGTACAAATTTTGGGTCATCGTTTCCAGAACTTCCTCTTAATGTAACTCACTTACTCCTATTTAGCCATGCAACACTGGTACATCTACCCGATTTATCCAGCTTGGAAAAGTTGAAGAAGTTGGAGATATACAGTTTCATCAGCCTTAAATCACTTACACCACTTCCTCCTCATCTTCAATCACTTACAGTTTATGATTGCACAAGCCTTCAATATATATCAAATATGTCAAAGTTGAAGGAATTGAGTGATTTGCAATTTGGTAGGCGCGCAAGAAGAAATCAGTTGCTTCCAAAAAGAGTTTCCTTCAGGTTGGTTAATTTCGGTTTGAACTCCCTCCCTGTACCCCTCTAAATAACCACACTTCTATAAATCTAACTTCATTTTTTTATGTTGCAGGTAATAGATGCAAGAGCTTCCTCCCTTTTTATAAAGTTGAGTTACCAAAGATTGCAGAATGGTTCCGCTATAAAAGCACTGGGCGTACAGTCTCTTTTGATATCCCGACACTGTGGGCAGATAATATCTTAGGTCTTGCTCTCTCAGTTCTTTTTACGAGCGAAAACATTAATCATAATGTTAGCATGAAAGCTGATATAACTAATAAAACAAATGGTACAACAAAGTCCTGTCTGATTCCTGTATCAGTGAGCAGTACAGGGGGTGAAGTATATTATGTGGTGAAATGCATAAGCGGAGATGAAATCTCAATAAGAAGTGGAGATAGAATTAAGATTTTACTTCAAAGGCAATTGTATTATTTTACTGGAAACGAAGAACTTCCTTATGTAGGAGTGAAGATAGATATGTTTGCTGCCCATGTGATACAAAGAACAGTCTCCACTCCAGATTTTCCCTCTGTTTTAAACAACTTGATAGTTTGACGCATTTTTTCTTTTCTAATTTCAACTTCACAAAGTTGAAACTAATGTATTTTGTATTTCTAAGATTCATAATATATTTATTTTACAACTTATGAATTATAAAACAGAGATTATATACCATCTTGTGAAAAAAATATTTTGCCTAATTTTCGTAAAATAAATTTTTGAAAAAGATAAGTTTCGCATATTAATTTCTAACAAATATGTAACTTTTCATTAGCTTAAATTTGAGCGGCCACATCAGTACTATATAACCTAAGAATATATTTCTAATAAAATTTAGGGTATATAACCTAAGAATATATTGCTAATAAAATTTAGGGTGTAATGTCATGTGTGTTAATCTTATTTTCACATTTAATTTTGTTTATGTAGATTTGAAAAGTATATTTCATAGAAAAAAAGTAGTTTAAAGTGTTCATTTGCTAAGAAGTAATCCATCTTCATTATCTCTTGTTCTTATGATATAATTATCTAGTAAGGATATTTCACGACTTCCCTTATCTTTTAAGCTTTTACTCCGGCCCAAAAACCTAAACCACATAATTGGTCAAATTACAATGATTTTTGTAAGCAAACAAGATTGAATCTCATTAGTATTTGTTGTTTGATTTTTCAACATATATTTTAATATATTTTGATTGCATAATTAAAATTAATTTCTTTACAAACTTTTTCTTGAATCAAAGTATTAATTATATATTTTTTTATTTACAACAAAAAATACAAATTAATAATTTATTTATTTTTAACAGTTACAAAATAATAATTATAAATATAAAGACGGGAAACATAAAAATTTGCGTAGAAATAAATGTCGAATATCGCCGAACATTAGTACATATTTCTTCGATAAAATTGAGAAAGGATATCAAGAGTTTAATAAAAACCAGTGTTCTAAAAATCGGCCAACTTGGACGAGTACTCGGGTGTTGGAGGTGAACCAAAAACTAATACTTCTAATATTTCAGCCTTTAAATAATAGTATAGATATAGTATTGAATTTTATTTTTGGTTTGACACAGACCCATAGTACACCTGTAGTATACATTAATATTGTTTTAATATGTTTGGCTCATTTTATAGATAACCGGATTATCTTTAGTTAGGTTGTAATTCGAGTTAAGCTAAGTTCGAACTCGTTTAACTGTGCTCGACTAAGAATTTATCGAACTCGATTAGAGCTCGAAACTCAAAATTAAACTCCAACCGACTCGAACTCGTTTAAAATTTACAAATAAGTAATTTTTAAAAATTATTTCATTATTTATATATCGAATTTAATTAAATTTAATAATTTTGTTTGTTAAGTGTTGAGCTTGTGAACCAACTCGACTCGACTCATTTAGCTCGCGGAAAACTCTCTTGGTTGTTTATACATTAATTAATTACTTAAACTCTTTTTATGTAAAATTTTTAATATTAGAAGTTACACGTTTATAAATTATGGATGATAGAGGCGTGGTTCAGCCACTACTCCTCGCAAAAAAAGAAAAAAGAAAAAAAAGGTGAAGTGAAGTGCATATTTGCAAAGGCGAAAGGCCGGAGGCGGCAGTAGCAGATTGGTAACGGTGACTGGGGGAGTGTCTTTCAATGTTTCATTTCAATACTATTAGTAATATAAAAGTATAGATAGATAGATAGTATAGAACTATAGATATATAATAGATAATAGATATGAATCTGAATTTATTATACTATTGAAATTTATATTAACATACAAACTTCGAGAGAAGAGTTAAATTGAAAACTTATTTATATATGTAACCTAGTTGTTACTTGTTAGACAAGATTTCTTTGGTGCTGAGAGGTTTCAAGTTACTCAACTCATATACATATTAAAAACTTGAGCTGCCTCTCTCATTTTCTCTCATAAAGAACCCTAACACTCTTTTTAGGGGCTATCATGATAAGCCTCCTTTTATTGTTCTTGTTTAATTCATATTTTGTTTAATATAGCTTTCTCATTGTTGAGAGTTTTTGTTGTTTTTGTCCTTGTGAGAGTTTGATTTTGTTTTCAAGTTCTACATCGCTGATTTACAGGATTTTCATAATTATAATTCATTGACCGGTAAATTCTTCGGATATTATTTGACAAATCAGGTAAACATAATCTTCCCGCTACACCAAATCGTTAGATTGTCTCTTCAAAAAAGTTGTATGTCTCAGCATTTCGAGCAAGGGATGCGCCACAATGGAAGATCTACTCGACGATGATAGTTTTAATAAAGTAAATCTTGATCTAATATTTTTAATGTATTCGTTAAATTATTATTAATGTAAATTCCGTATGGCTTATGATTAATGAATTGTTTTACCCATCAAAAAAATAAAATAACTCAACAAAAAGTGTCAAGGATGCCTACATGTGAAGATACCAGTACTAATCTTGTTGCGAATGAAACCAAGTTGGGAAACTCACTTTTAAGTGGCGTTCACCCTCAAATGTGAACAACTCCAATGAGGGTGCAAAAAAGAGAGCCAAAGTGCCACATGACTTGACTTGATGTGGCATGGCACTCTTATTGGCTCTCTATTGGAGTGATATGAATGCCGGACCAAGTTGCCCATTTTTGGCACCATGTTACGCCAAAAATCCAGTATATTCTATTATATATAACTAAAACTCAGGTCGTCAGACAAGAGACTATTTATCAACTTACTTAGTACATGTGAGCATAACAATAAAACACTTAACGTACCTCAAGGGTTACTAAACAGTCGCCCCCATTGCTAAATTAGTCTTCCAAATTCTTGCATCAACATTTCTCGCATCCACCCTACGACCTTCCCTTTTGTGTCATGTTGATGTTTTCTCATCCTGCTGCTTGACTTCTTTATCTGGCCAATTAACAAGAATTTTCAAAAGTGAGCAATAATGCCCAAAAGTTCACTACCATAGGTCATACTACTAAACTAATATTGAGTTTGAGCAACATTTGTTCAAGAATTAAACCATGTAATACCTGAAATTATATGTGTAACACAATTGTCAATATTTGAATATTAATATTCAATATATTTGTTTCTTAGAATGATGAAAAATACATAAGAAATGAATTTGTTTGATTTCCGAGGAGTCATGTATTTGCCTAAGATAATGAGAACATCCACAAATGATAATCATCTCTAAGAATGTATATCGCGACACATGAGAGATACTAGAAGAAAAGAAACGAATATAAACTACAACGTATGTATTTTTTCACAAGATCGTGTTTTGGATGCAATATTCATATCCACAAAGAAACAAATGAACCTCCAATAAATACAATGAACACGTCACAACACCAATACACCAATGCAACAGGTATCACAATAGAGTTCTTGATAAAAAAGTACCCAAAGAATATGAATGTCACCAACACCTATATATATACACATAAATACATGCATATATATATAGCACAAACCCCTAAAGAACATAATCATTATGTTTTAAAAAAATTTAAAGTATCCAAAGAAAAGAGCAAGTCAAATGTGATTCAGCTTGATAAGTACGAGGATGATAATATTGGGTTAATAAGCTTGATATGTACGAGAATGATAATATTGGGTTAATAGGCTAAATCATAATTGTACTGTTCATTAACTTGCAATTGGATAATCAAACTCAAAAAGTTTGCAGTCGATTAAGTGAAGTAATATAAACTTGCACTTCAGTCATTAAACAAAAATATACTTTTTTTGACTTTTAATAGAGGGACGTAGTTTTACATATAGACTACCAGATAGGTCTTTAACCCAAAATCCAATCAATATAGATCCGACCGGCCGACCCAACAAATAGCTTAAACCCGTGTTCAAAACAAACATACTATATATCCTGATTGATAAACAATTTATAAACATATACCCTCTAATATAAACATATAAAAGGAGATGAAGTATCAAAGGACAACCGAAGAACAATAATCATTCCAAGCGTTTACAGACATCTCCTTTTTATTCAGCGCTTTTTTATTAACCCATTTTCCCGTACCCAATCATTCTCCGAAAGATCAACTTTTCTTTTATCCATCGACAAATATTTTATAGATGAAGCCTATAGAAACGATTTGAGAGATAGTTATTTTATTAGTAATAAGTTTAAGGTTTGGGAAGGTAAGTTTTCGTGCGTGGTGGAGGTTTTTACTGTAATTAATATGTTAATAGTGATGTAAAAGTTCGCAGAGGTGTGAAAGCCATTGTAGAAGCGAGTTACATATTTATATACAGAGAGAAATCATCGTTTGTGTCTGTAAGTATGTATGTTTACCAGCATGTGTTAATATATGTGTGTGTACATGTAAAGGGAGAGAGGAGATAAACTTGATGAAGATTTGTCCATTGGAAAAATGGGCTTTTATTAATTAATTAATATGTGTATCGATTTTTTAGAGCATTTTTTAAAGGAGATATTTCATATAATATATTACTCAAGTCATGTAATTATTGGGTGAATAAAGGATGGATAATCAAATTCAGCTGGGTGTGATAAATCAACACGTCAACTTAAACATTTTATAACACATCATCTCGCCACATCACAATTCTGTTAATCATACTTAAAAAATTAATGGTGATCATGTAAATGCAAGTTTAAACTAGTTTAGTTAGTTGACTACAAACGTTTTGAGTTCAGTTATCCAACTGCAAATTGAGGGTAAGTTCGATAATAATTTAGCCTATTATAATATTACACTTGCTAAGGAATAGAAGGATATGGATTCAAAATCCAATTGAACTAGTAAGAGTATATTAACAAATCAAATTTCAAGTTTTAAAACAACATTAATATGCATGCATTTAGAAGAATATGGATCGAGAACATGATATATTAAATGACAAAAGTATCAATGATATGAGAAAGAAATGAGGTAGTATTGTGTTCCTGATGAAATAATAAAATTGTACTATTAAAAGAAACAAAGAAAGCAAGAATGAGGAAGAGGTGGAGTTGCAGCATATAATATAAACTAGTTGTATATGCAACGGTCAAATAAGATTTGATGAGTCCACAGATGATTCAAATAATTATTCCACCAAGGACTAAATAAATTTAATTCCCCAACACTTTCATGAACTATTAATTTCATCATTACAGAATTAAGTCACACGAAATTTACTTTCATCACCAGAAAGTTGCTTATGTTTAAGCAAATCAAATTCTTTCCCAAGACTTCATAAAAATGAGTATAGTCAAACCAGGGTAACACGTTCGGTTCCAGGGAACAACAAAGTTGCTTTATAAAACAAATTATCGAATATACTTAAAAGTATGACCGACATCAAAGAAAGAAAAGGTAGAAACTTGCCTGTTTTCCGAATTAGCATGAATGAATAGATGTTCCGATAGGCTTTAATGTTACATTCTCCTAGAGCTGATAAATTTTGATTTTAACCACTGTATATGGTGGCTTCATTATTCACCTTAAGCAGTCAACCCAGAGCATGAAGCCTGCGTACATGGTTTGCCAAACAATCAAAAAAGTATGATCACCTCACACTATCTGATCAAATCACATTCTTAATATACAGAAACTGTGGACCAAAACTCATATTTACATAGATTCTGACCCATTTGCAAGAATTATCACTCCCATCGTGCCACATCGTCTTCTTGGTTGCAAGTCCTCCACTCCAACGCTAAAGATGCCACCCACACTAAAAGTGGCAAGTTCACGCCAAGTGAGTACCTTGGACAAAAATACCAGACTCAAGTTGACTTATCACCATTGGTATAAATCTCGTATAGGCCCTGAGTTCACTTAGCACCAACCAAAACATTTCACGCCATTTTTACAAAGTATTCTATTTCACTCCAAAGCATTAGTTGAGGCTTCATATCAAACACTTAACATGCATAGTTAAAAAGTTCACTTTCCACAATTTCACTTGCAGAACTTTCATTTACGTAAATATAGAATATCCAAAGGAAAAAAGCTAACCTTGTACACCATTTACGTGTCAAGAGGGTCAACATCATCTTATACGGTGACTTGATATTTTTGTTAGAGCAATTTCAATAACGGGGCTTGACACATTAATTAACACTCTATTATAACTGTAGGAATGCTATGGGGTAACAAAGTGAGGTGACATGAGATGTGAACTTTGGATGCTAAAAGTTGGTATTTCACTAATGTCAACTTCATTTGTGATGCTAATGATTAATAAATTGATAGCATAATTTTATTTGTGATCATAATAATTAATAAATTATTAAATTTCTAATTTATTTGTATGATACGTAGTTTTGTAATTTTAGTGAATTTGGCACCTGTGGAGATTTTTGTGCAAAAAAATTGCCAAAATTAATGTGAAAAAGGGAGATAATTAAAAACAATATTTTTAACTACGTGACTAATTTGACATTACTCGGAGGGAGGGTGCCACCCAGAGGCGGATCCTCTAAGGGGCAAGGGGGTCATCCGACCTCCTTAAATTTTTAGTTTAGTTAAATTTGTATATTCAAATTATATAAAAATTAAAAATGACCCCCCTTAATTTTTGCAGAAAAAGATTGCCCCCTACTTAAAGTTTTTTATGTCAAAAGTCATTTCATTGGGGTAACATTTATATGTGAAAGTTATACATTTTTTGTTTTAAAAAATTATGAGTTACAAATGAAAGTAGAAGTTAGAAATAGATGACAAAAAATGATAGGAATAGATATTGAACGAGCATTTATAGTTAAACCACTTTAACATCATTAATTTTGATTTTACTATAATGAAGTTAATATGAAGTTGATTTCTTGCCTATCATGTCTTAATTCATATAATTATTTATCAGCTTTTGATTAAAAATCTATCCTTCAGAATTTGATCAAATACGTCTTCTAATTACTTGAAGATCAGCATTTTAATTATATAGTTGACACAAGAACCAAAGTTGATTTCAAAATTTGAATGGTATTCTTGACCTCGTTCAAAAAATTGTTGAAAAACACAAAGATACGGGTGTAATTGGATCCGGGCAAGCCAGGTTTCGATCCAGGTGTAATTCGAGTCGGGTTTAATTGAGTCGAGCGGGCTCGTTTAGTTAAACGAGCCTAAACCTCTGCCCGAACACGACTCGTTAATTTTCACGAGTCGAGTTGAGACGGCTCGTTTAGCTAAACGAGTCAGTTTTAACGAGCCGGCTCGTTCAATTTTACACTAAATCGAGCCTAAAACGTTACCTGAATTCGGCTCGTTTAATTTCACGAGTCGAGTTGAGACAGACCTTTACCCGGATTTGAGCTCGTTTATGAAACAAGCCGAGCCGAGCCCAGTAAAACGAGTTCGATTCGTATTACAGCCTTACACAAAGATATTGAATATCCTTGAGTTTATATGTTGGTAAAATTGCTAGTCATTCTAACGGTTGCAACTGCAACAATTAAGAGAGTCTTTTTAGCCGAAAATATTCTCAATAATCTAATATATAAGATCGTATTTTTTAATTTTTTTTAGGCGAGCTCGAGCTTATTTCGAGCCGAACTCAAGCAGAACATGTCAAATGCTCGGCTCGAGCTCGTCAAAAAAAATATTCCGACCCCCCTTATATTCGGAGCTGGATCCGTCACTGGTGCCACCAACCCTGGAGATACTCTTAGAGTATCTTCAATAGAGGTTGCCAAGGTGTTGCCAAATTATGTGGCATGACATCGTTGGTTGCCAACCTATTGGAGTTGTATGGTTGCTAAGGTTGTCTACCAAAGTTGCCAAAACTTAGCAACTTTCTAAAATGGTTAAAATACATATACAAATGTAAAATGTTTATATCAATAATGCCTTTTTTAGTTTACGAGTCATTTACAATTTAATTTAAGGAACCACATAGGCAACAATTAAAGGTGCTAACTATTGAAGTAGAATGTTGTCAAATTGATATAAAATTGAGTGGAAATAAAATATTAATATATACGATGATTTGGCAAATTTGCCAACTAGCTTGACAACCCCTTATTGGGGATGCTCTTAGAGTTGTTGGTGAGGTGGCATGGGGATCACCCCAAAAATATTGGCATCGCATAAAATAGGGTGTCAACTGTTAACAAACTGTTATAATAATTTTTTTTATGATCCAAATAATAAATATACTATTATATTTCTAATTTATTTGTAATAAATAAATTATTATTTAGTAGGCCCTCTTTTATATAGTGAAGAAATAAAAAATGAATTACATTGTAATATCCCGTAATTTTCAGAATTAGATTAATAATATAATAATAAAATAAAATGGATTAAAATTCTATAAGGACAAGGATTTACAATTTAATTAGACTAATGGGCCTAAAATTTGGATCACATTTTAATATGGATAACTTGTAGGTTAAGAATTAGGGTTTTGTATCGTTATAAATAAATCATATTTGTTTTTCTCGTTTTTAATATCAAAATTCGTAGGATTTTTATACATAAAAATAGCAGTCTTGTAAAATTCATAGAAAATTTATTGTAACTCAAAATTCGTTGATTCTGAACTTTTCGGAAAGGTCTTTTCGTTATCTACAACTTTCGCATTTCATGTTTCCAAGCAAACATCGTTTAGATGGTCAAAAAGGCTAAAAATGAATCTAAACAGGTTTTGAGATAAGTTTTCGATCTATCTTGCAAGTTTTTTCTTCACCTCATTGCATTCGGTCCAGTATTGAGATATATTGTTAATTTGTAAATAGATTAGTTTATTTTGTAAAGAATTAGTCGGTCAAAGTAGATATAGCATGGTCAAAGTTAGTTAGAAAGAGCGGGAAATTAGTTTGTTTCTTCTCTTTCTTCTCATCTTGTATATAAGCGGTTAGAATAGGGTGTAGAAGACTTAGACTTTTCAGATCACTTTTCGATTATGGTTTGTCAAGATAAAGATGAAGGATGAGCTTCATCTTCTCATCCAGGCCACTTGTCCAGTGTTTTCATATCTACATAAATAGTTGAATACATAGAAATTTTCAAGAGCACACGCTTATTCTTGCGAGGAAATGCATGAGAACATTTGCAAAATCTGAATCAGGAGGTAATTAAAACCCATGTACTGAGTTGTAGAATATGTGTTATCCTAATTAAATGAAATTGATATTTGAAGAAGTTTAATTGCTTCAAGTCTATAAAATTTATAAACTATAATTAGATTAAAGTATATTTTTTTGAAAAAATATTTACGTATTGAGCTATGACCCATATATTTTTTAAATAATTTCTGCAATTACAAAAGTTGCCCTTGTATATTCACATCTCACATAAATTACGCGAGCACTTAGTAGGTAGCATAGACCCATATATTTTTTCCCTTGTACAGCAATTGAAGAAGTACCAGATTCAATTGGACTAATGAGTAGGTTAAGAGTATCGAGTTCGTCTTATTGTGAAAAACTTAAATATCTGCTGAATAGCTTATGGAATCTTAAATCACTTACTGAATTATATCTTTCCGGTACGGACATCGAAAGAATTGAAATGCCTGCTATAGTGGAAGATACAAAGCTAGTTACTTTAACTCTAAAGTGTAAGCTAAGTGTATGGCTGCCTGTGATTCTAAGTTTCTCTTCTTTGAAACAATTAGCTCTTAGTGATAGTGTCCAAGAGTGTCCTACTATTTAATGAGAATGTGTATTGCATCGTCGTCCAGGGGCACTGGTCTGGTGCTAAGAAATTCACTTTTATATCCATGTCCTGCATAACACTGTTAGGAAAGCTGGCTGCATTTTGGTTCAGGGGCCACCGGGCTCTGTCCTACATAACATTATTAGGAAAGCTGGCTGTATATTCGTCCAGGGGCACTGACGAGTGATTTCACAACTATGTTTCATGAATCATGAATACGTAGAAAGTGAGAAAGTTGGCTGCATTTTAACTCCCATATTTTCAATAATAATTTGTTTATATATCTTGTGTACGAAAGTATAATTGATCAACACATTTTTACATACTAGGAAGTCAAAAATTCGAGCTGCCTCAGTTTCTAACCATTTTATTCTAAGTTCTCTCTTCACATTGGAATCACTTATCAAATGTACTGGTTCACATTGTCGTCGACAATTTTGTTGTAATAGAATCGCGTGTGTCCAGGCCACTGGGCGTTTGGGCCAGTGTATTCGTATTTATCATGAATGGGAAGAAGTGAGAAAGTTTTCTGCATTTTCGTCCAGGGGCACTGGGCTGGTGCTGAAAAATTCATTTTCAGATCTGTGTCGTACATGTCATTGAAACAGATGAATACAAGAACATAGAAAAGTAGTAAACCCCACGCGTTTTCGTCCAGGGTTACTGGGCCAAACAAAGAAACGTTGACTGACTTCAATGTTGCACAAATTTATAACTACAGTCCTGCTTTTACTCACAACCATTTCTTCTTGAAATCAGATAACCGCCTCTTCTTTAAAACATCTTTGCTATTTCTCGATTTCTAGCTATTTTCCTTAGATGGCTTCTACTAGTAGTCATGAAACTACTGCCCCTTCTTCTTCACCATCATCTCCGCCCAAGGCCTGGGATGTGTTCTTGAGCTTTACTATGCTTTGGATCAAGCTGGAATTGTAACCTTCCGAGACGATCCTGCTCTTAAAAAGGGCCAAGAAATTTCATCCGGGCTACTCGATGCAATCAGAGATTTAAAGATGTTTGTCCTCATTATTTCCGAGAACTATGCTCGTTCCCCGTGGTGCCTTAAAGAGCTCGTCGAAATCCTTAGTTGCAAGAAAACTGAGAATCAGGTTATTCCCGTTTTTTACTACGTTGATCCATCAGATGTCGGTCACCAAACGGGAGTTTTGGAGACGCACTTGATTATCATTATCAGAAGAAGCGTTACTCTCCTGAGATGATAGACGAGTGGAAATCCTCTCTTGCTCAAATCGCGGTAATATCAGGATACCATCTTAAAAAAGAAGCTAAAGAGTATGTCCCTTTATCTTATTTTTCCACATTGAAATAATAATGTATCTTGACATTACTATATGACTATAAATCTGTATTTTGTATTACAAACAGAAATGAATCAGAAACTATTCAGAGCATTGTAGAGATCATCGCACGAAAAGTATCTACAAAGGTCGTACACGTTGGAGAAGAACTGTTTGGGATAGATTTTGCTGTACACGTTGAGGAAGTTAAAAAAATTCCAGAGAACAAGATAATGGAAATTTTTGAACTGAACTACAAGGAGTTGGATGAGAACGCAAAATCAATATTTCACGATATTGCATTCTTCTTGTGATTACTCTCCGGAAGTTGGTATACCGAAACTATTGGAAAGATGTCCACTTACGATTGATAGATCCGGTGTACTTGGGATGCATGATCTTATACAAGATATGGGAAGAGAAGTTTCAAAGATCAAACACTTATTCTTGCAAGAAAATGCAAGGGAGTATTTGCGGTCTGCAGAATTGGAAGGTAACTTAAACTCATATAGATTTGTAAAATATGAGTTATCCTAATTCAATGGAATTGATATCGGAAGGAGGTTAGTAACTTTAAGTCTATAAAATTAATAAACTATTATCTTCAAAAAAAATAAACTATTATCAAATTAAAAAGTTATGAATTAATTTTTTTTTTTTTCAAAATACTGTATTGTAATTAGATGACCATTTTTGTCCTGTGTAAAGACAAGCTAGACTTATCCTACTTATTTTTTGTGTTTGCAGGATATTGAAGGTCTCGTCTTAGATCTAACTCAATCAACGGAAAAATAAATCAATTCCCAAATATTTGAGAAGCTACCCAAACTGAGATTACTTGAAATACGTAATGTTGACGGCATTAAAGGACATTTTAAAAATTAATTTCAAGAATTACGGTGCATCTATTGGAATTATTGTATGTGGACACGGTTGCCTTCGAGTTTTCGACCACGAAAGATGGTCTCCATGATTATGCCACATAACAATTTCAAGATGTTATGGGATGATGCAATGGTATGAATTAGGATTCATTCACTACTTTATGAATTAGAATAGGATTTATTTTGTACATTCAATATAAAAAATTTGGTCTTTTGTATTATTTTTCTAAACAGCCTTCCACGAGTCTGAAGATGATAAATGTCAGTTACGTTACTCTGTGAAGTTGAAAACAACTCCCAACTTTGGAAATTAAAAATCTATTGAGATGTTATTATTTCGTGGCTGTGAGAGCTTGCTAAAAGTCCACCCGTCAATTAGAGAGTCGACTGGTTTGTATGTTTTGGATTTGAGGGAATGCATTAACGGGAAAGTTTCGGCTGAAACACTGGGTCAGTCAAGTGAATTGAGATTTGGTTTGTATGTTGAAGGAGCTTGATGCAAGTTACACCGCAATTGAGGAACTGCCAGATTCAATTACTCAACTCAAGGAATTGGTTTGGTTGAAATTGGACGGTTGCAAGAAGCTTAAAAAGCTACCAGAGCCGATTGGGAATATGGAAGGCTTAAGGACATTTCTTGCAAGTTATACTGCAATCGAACAACTTCCAGATTCGTTTGGAGATCTCATTAATTTGGAGATACTGGATTTGAGTTTCTGCAAAAATCTTAGGTATCTTCCAAATAGCTTATGGAAGCTCAAGTTGCTTCAAGTACTATATCTGGATAAATTGGAGAAGATGCAATTTTTAGAAGAGCCGTCTGCATCCGGAACAGCCATCGAAGAAGTATCAGATTCAATAGGACAACTGAGTAGGTTAAGAAAATTGTATTTGTCTGGCTGCAACAAGCTTAAAAATCTGCCAGATAGTATATGGAATCTTCTATCACTTACTGAATTAGGTATTTTACAAACGGACATGGGTAGAATTAATCTGCCTGCTACAGTGAACAATACAAAGTTGGTAACTTTGTGCCTGAAGTGTGATGTAAGAGTATGGCTGCCTGTGATTTCAAGTTTCTCTTGTTTGAAAAGTTTAGTTCTTACTGCTGGGGATGAGAGTTTATCTTCAACCGAACCATTCAGTCTCTCTATGCTTCACAACCTAGAGTTTCTAGAATTGTTTAACTGTACAAATTTCGGGTCATCGCTTCCGGATCTTCCTCTTAATATATCAGTCTTACACCTAAGTGGGCATGAAAGACGAGTACATCTACCCGATTTATCAAGCTTGAAAAGGTTGAAGACGTTGGTGATACAGAGTTTCATCGGCCTTAAATCACTTTCATCACTTCCTCCTCATCTTCAATCACTTCAAATTTATGATTGCATAAGCCTACGAAATCTATCAGACGTGTCAATGCTGAAGGAATTGAGTGATTTGAGTTTTGGTATATTTAACATTCCGAAACCAGCTGTTTCGAGTTTCCTTCAGGTTGGTTTCTGTCTGAACTCCCTCCTTTTATACAGAATCACACTTTTATAAATATAAGTTCAATTATTTATGTTGCAGGTATTAGGTTTAAGAAAACAGTTCCTCCGTTCCAATAAAGTTGAGCTGCCTAAGATTGCAGAATGGATCAGCTATAAAAGCACTGGGCGTTCAGTCTGTATTGATATCCCTACAATGCCGGCAGATAACTTCTTAGGTCTTGCTCTCTCGGTTCTTGTTAGGAGCAAAACCGGTGCAACTGATTTTAACATAAAAGCTGTTGTTACTAATAAAACAAATGGTACAATAACGTCCTGTCTGATTCCTGTATATTACAGCATGCGAGTGGCTGAAGTATGTTATGTGGCAAAATGCATAAGAGGAGATGAACTCTCAATTAGAAGTGGAGATAGAATTCAGATTTTACTACAAAGGCAGACATATAGTCTTGATGGATTCACAGAAGTTCCTGATATAGGAGTGAAGGCAGAGCTGTTGGGCGCCCATGTGATACGAAGAACACTCTCCGCCCCTGATTTCCCCTCTGCTCTCAACAACTTGATAAAACTTTCTAAGAAGCTGATATTTCTGGGCTTTTAAGTGGAGTTTTGTGGATCATGTGAATTATATATCACTTAATTCTATTATAAATTTAGTTATGTAATAAATTCCTCTTATACAAATTATTCTTTGTGCTCTTTTAATATATTTGTTTCTGATCTATTCAGAAACAAATGCTAACAAATTCTTGTTTTAAAGGCTTAATTAAAGATTTTGGTACCAAAAATGAGTGTCACTAGACAGCAATAGTTGTCATGCATTCTTCTTACACTGTCTCCTCATCTAGTATCATTTCCTCTTGTAGTTCTAAAGTTCATCACTTGGAAGTTCTTCAGTTTATATTTCAAAATACCAAAGAGTCAACTGCAAACAAGTCTTAAGGTACTCCACTTGAATGTTGTTCAAAAACAACATTACCATATCCTCACACTTCGAATATCTGACCAGAAGATCAGAAGATGATTATGAAGTATGAAGTTCTTGCAAGCATAACCTCCTGTTATGAAGACTATATATCAACGCCAGAATACAGACATCACACATTAGATTACCAGGTTTGCTATCTCTCTTTTCCTTGTCTTTGCCTAGAATTAGCTGTTTTTCTTTGGGTCTCATCATCAAACAGGTTGGGAACATATTACCTAACAGTTTCATGTCTATACAGTATAAAAATCAAAGCCATCGTCAAACAAAATTCAAAACCCATAATAGTTTATTAATCGCAAACAACTAATTTTGGTCAAATCCGGCACCTCATGAGAAATGCTAGCATCCAAAAAGATTATCATAAAAGTTGTATTATAAAGATTAGAAAAATGTATGATCAATTTTCAATATCTGTATTTTAACCAAATTGTCAATTATGTAGATTAAAAAACACCATTTAGTCCTAACTTCGCTGCATTCGTTAATACTAAATTTAACAAACCTTACTTTAAAACTGAAGCCCTCTTAATATTATTCAGAATCAATCAACCTAGTTTTCGATTTTCAAGCTATTTTTCTTCCATGGCTTCCACTAGTAATTTTGAACCAACTGCTCCTCCTCCTTCCTCTCGACCGATCACCTGGGATGTCTTCTTGAGCTTTTACGGAAAGGACACTCGCGGAAACTTTATTTCACATCTTTACTCTGCTTTGGATCAAGCCGGAATCGTAACCTTCCGAGATGATCCTGCTCTTGACAAGGGCCAAGAAATTTCATCGGGGCTACTCGATGCAATTAGAGATTCAAAGATGTTTGTCGTAGTTATCTCTGAGAACTATGCTCTTTCGCCATGGTGTCTTAAAGAGCTTGTAGATATCCTAGATTGCAAGAAAACAGAAAATCAGGTTATTCCTGTTTTTTGCTATGTTGATCCATCAGATGTGCGTCACCAGAAGGGGAGTTTCGGTGAAGCTCTTAATTATCATTGTCAGAAGAAGCGTTACTCTCCTGACATGATAGACGAATGGAAATCAGCTCTTGCTCAAATTGCGGAGCTATCAGGATACCATCTTAAAAAGCATGCAAATGAGTATGTCTCTTTATCTTATTCTTCCACATATTAGAATAATAATTTATCATGACATTGCTATTTAGCTACTCCTTGTAAAATGGAATAATATTGTTTAAGTAATTAACCAAACAACCTATGTTTATTCCAAAAGAAATGACTGTTATGTAAACTTTAGGCTATAATTCTGTGTTCTTATTTAAAACAGGAGTGAATCAGACATTATTCAAAGTATTGTAGAGAACGTGGCACGACAAGTAACTACAAAGGCATTGTACCTCGGAGAAGTTCTATTTGGAATAGATTCTGCTGTTGAAAAAATATATGAGAAATTGAGGATGGAATTATCAAATGATGTTCGTGCAATTGGGATTTGTGGGATGGGTGGAATCGGAAAAACTACTACTGCCAAAGCTTTCTACAACAAATATTACACCAATTTTGATAGTTGCTGCTTTATTGAAAATGTCAAACAATGTTCACTAGAAGGTAGTCCTCTACTTCCTTTACTTCAGCAACTATTGACTGCGCTTCTTAATAGGAAGGATTATAAGGTTCATGATGTTGATAGTGGACTTAGACAACTTAAACAAATTCTCTGTTCCAAGAAAGTACTCGTAGTTCTGGATGATTTGGACCAGTCAAGCTATTTAGAATTTCTAGTAGAGCACTGCAATTTGTTTTCAGCTGGAAGTAGAATTGTTATTACGACAAGAGATGTACACCTGCTTAATCAATTAGAAATTGATTCTTTAATAGATGTAGATGTGTACATGATGAAGAAATTGGGAAAACTTGATTCTTTGGCCCTCTTTAATTATCATGCGTTCGGAAAAGTAACACCGCCTGCAAGTTTAAGAGTGCTCTCAGACGGCTATATAACTTATGCTGGAGGTCTTCCTTTAGCTCTGAAATTGTTGGGTGCTTTGTTGCGAGGTAGAACTCTACCTCAAGATGAGGTATTCTGGAAAGACATACTTCAGAAAGTTAGAAAAAATCCGGAGAACAAGATACTGAAAATTCTCCAAGTGAGCTACAATGAGTTGGATGATGTAACTTTGAAATCATTATTTCTCGATATTGCATTCTTCTTTGTCGGGAGGTACAAATTTGAGGCTGTTGACATATTCAAATCCTGCGGTTACCATCCAGAAAGTGGAATTAAAATTCTCTCGGAAAGGTGTCTACTCACGATTGATAAAAACAATATGTTTCACATGCATGATCTTATACAAGACATGGGAAGGGGAATTTCCAAGAGCACACGCTTATTGTTGCGAGAAAATGCCTGGGAATATTTGCAAAAAAAGAATAAGAAGGTAATAAAAACGTATATACGTTATCCTTATTAAAAGGAATTGATATTTGAAGAAGTTTAATAGCTTTGAGTCTATAAAATTTGTGACTATCGTCGAGTCATAGGATTGACTCTGATTTTTGTTTTGGAAAATATTTACATATTAAACTATAATTAGATGAATATTTTTGTCCCGTGAAAAATGAACTATTCTTTTTACCTATTTTATGTGTTTACAGGAATTAGATAAAATTGAAGGTCTCATCTTAGATCTAACTTGGTCAATGGAAAAACATATCAATTCCCAGATATTCGAGAGGCTTTCCAATTTGAGATTACTTGAGATGCGTGACGTTCACGGTATGGAAGGACATTTCGAAAATTCGTTTCATGAGTTAAGGTGCATCCGTTGGCATTATTGTACTTGGACAGAGTTACCTTCCAGTTTTCGACCAAAAAAGTTAGTCTCTATTGAAATGCCATTTAACAAGTTAAAGATACTGTGGAATGATGCAAGGGTATGAATCAGATACTCCTATAAATAAATATATACATGCATTTTGTTGTTCATGTACTTTATTCTAATAACACTTGGTTATTTATTTTATTTAAAACTATAACATTCCATAGTTTATAAGTATGTGTTAATAATAACTAGCACAATTAGTAATAACTTTTGTCTCTTGTGTTCTTTTAAACAGCCTTTCATGAATCTGAAGATGATAAATGTCAACTACTCAGTGAACTTGAAAACAACTCCCAACTTCGGAAATTCTAAATCTATTGAGAAGTTATTCTTTTGTGGTTGTGAAAGTTTGCTAAAAGTACACCCATCGATTAGAGAGTTGACTGGTTTGGATGTTTTGGATTTGACAGAGTGCATTAAGATGAAAGTTTCTGCTGAAACACTTGGTCTGTCAAGTGAACTGCGCTGTTTGTATTTGGGTTATTGTCGCAATCTAAAACAATTGCCAAAGCAATTGGGTGGTATGAAATGGTTAAAGGAGCTTGATGCAAGTCACACTGCAATCACGGACCTGCCAGACTCAATTACTCAACTCAAGGAATTGGTTTATTTGAAATTGGATGGATGCAAGAAGCTTAAAAAGCTACCTGAGCAATTTGGGAATATGGTAGGCTTAAGGATATTTTGTGCAGTTTTTAGTGCAATTGAACAACTTCCAGATTCATCTGTAGGCCTTATCAATTTGGAGAGTCTGGATTTGAAAGGCTGCAAAAACCTTCGAAATCTTCCAAATAGCTTATGGAAGCTCGAGTCGCTTCGAGTACTTGATCTGGGAATGTGTTCAAAGCTGAAGCGATTGCCTAATGAATTGGAGAAGATGCAGTGTTTGGAAGAGTTGAATGCATCTTCTACAGGAATTGAAGAGATACCAGATTCAATTAGACTACTGAGTAGGTTAAGGGTATTGAATTTGGCTAATTGCAATCAGCTTAAATGTCTGCCGGACAGTGTATGGAATCTTACATCACTTACTCACTTAAATATTTTCCAAGAGAATATCGATAGAATTAATCTGCCCGAGAAAGTAAAAGATACAAAGTTGGTTGCTTTATCTCTATATTGTGATGTGATATTATGGCTGCCTGTGATTCTAAGTTTCTCTTCTTTGAAACAATTAGTTCTTAGAGATGTGGGTGAGAGTTCAGGTTTAACCAAACCATTTAGTCTCTCCAAGCTTTACAACCTACAACACCTCTCATTGTATAACTGTAAATATTTTGGGTCATCGTTTCCGGAACTTCCTCTTAGTATGAGACACTTAAACCTGCATAAGCATGCAACACTGGTACATCTACCCGATTTATCCGGCTTGAAAAAGTTAAGGAAGTTGGGGATAAACCGGTACACCAGCCTTCAATCACTTCCACCACTTCCTCCTCATCTTCAATCACTTAGAATTTATGAGTGCACAAGCCTAAAACATCTATCAGATATGTCAATGTTGAAGGAATTAAGTGATTTGCAATTTGGCAAGCTGAAATCATTTGGTTTGATAAAGAGTTTGCCAGTCAGTAAACATAATTTACTTATCAGTCTGTTACTGGTAATAGATGTAGGTAAACACTTCTTCCTCCCTTTCTATAAACTTGAGGTACCGAAGATTGCAGAATGGTTCAGCTATAAAAGCAGTGGGCGTACAGTCTCTTTTGATATCCCGACACTGTCAGCAGATAAGTTCTTAGGCCTTGCTCTTTCGGTTCTCTTCACAAGCAAATCTAATAGGCATAATTATAGCATGAAAGCTGATGTTACTAATATAACAAATGGTACAACCAGGTCCTGTCTGATTCCTGTATTTGCAGGCATTAAAGGGGAGGAAGTATATTATGTGGTAAAATGCATAAGAGGAGATTTCATCTCAATGAGAAGTGGAGATAGAATTAAGATTTTACTTCGAAGGCAACTGTATAGTCTTGGTGGAGATGAAGTTGTTGCTTATGAAGGAGGGAAGGTAGAGATGTTTGCTGCCCATGTGATACAAAAAACAAGCTCCACCACAGATTTTCCCTCGGTTTTGGAGGACCTGAAAAACACTTTTTACCCGAGAGCCAATAAATTGACACGTTGCCTATATCTTTGTTGGCTTTTATGTGTTCTTTGGTATCACTTCATTCTAATCTTAAATTTATTTTAGTATGTATGAAATACATTTTATATGAATTCTATTCTTCTGCTCTTTGTATATATTTTCTTTTCTAATTTCAACTTTACAAAGTAGATTTGCTGTATTTTGTATCTCCAAGTTTTACTATATATTCACTTTGCATCTTGTACATTATAAATAGGAGATCATCTGCACTCTTGTAAAAGATACTTTGTCTAGTTCACAAGGTTCTTCCCTTTCTATAATGTTGAGGTACCAAAGGTTGCAGAATGCTTCAGCTATAATGCTTCTAGGGGCTGGATGTGTAATGAATTTGATAGGGTACAGAGTGCTAAATGCGTCTTGGACAAAATGAATTCTCTTTTCATTTTTCTAGGTGAGATGCAAAGAGTTTCTAATGTTATGAGGGGCTTTTTTTTGTAACTGCAGAATTTGCCCGAATATTTACAATTTTACCATTAAAATGTACTATCTACTTAATAACTTTTGTAAGTATGTACTTAATGATATTTTTCTCTAAGTTTTTTCTCTACTACATTATGAAACTTAAAAAAATTGTGCTAGTTTCTAAGTTTGGATCTTGGCATGTGTTCATTCAGCATTAGTCTAAAGTCAACTATAGAATGAGTTTATGCATGAGTCCCCCTCAACTGTTTTGTGCTCATGTTATGCATCTTTTGAAATTATTTTTTACAGTGGTTTCTCAGTGTAAGTGAGTCACAACTGTTTATCGGAATTTATGATGTTGTCAAAGTATTTCTCCAGTAATCATAGAGTGTGAAAAGTCACCAAGAAATTTTTTTTCTTTTCTAATGCATATTACTTAATACCAGCAATACACTTGGGTCTTCCCTTCCACATTTTTACTCTAGATCTCAAAGGAGTACCTGACATTTATCTCTTTTCTTTACTGTTTCTTTTGATAAGTGAGGCTTATCAGCACTTAGTACATCCATAAGATTTACCGACATCAGAACTTAACAGATAAGAAGCATTATTCTAGTTTTTGACTTAGTAATAAGATATACAAAGTAAACCTAACCAAGCTCAAGATCAGAATTTGCTTGTGTTGAAAGATTTCCACATAAATAATTACTTCAAACATGGGATCTTTAGTATATTAGAGATTAGTAGGTTAGCATCTAGCACAGTTATCCTCATTGGATTGAATAGTCACAGAAACACTATCAGAGTTTAGAAATTCACATCAGACAACAATCAGCACTTAGAAAAATTTCAATTTAAGCACAGAATACACAAAGATAGTAATATCTGTAAATACTGATCATAAAGTCTGATGTATCAGAACATAAACTAAGCAGATTTAGAGAAAGAACCTAAAATCATTCCAAGTTCATTTACCATTCTTGTAAAAGTAGCTTCACACAGTGGTTTTGTGAAGATATCTACTAGTTGTTGATCTGTTGAAACAAAATGCAATTTCACTGTACCCTCCATCACATGTTCCCTTATGAAGTGGTACCTTATGCTGATGTGCTTTGTCATTGAGTGCTGAACTGGATTACCTATCATAGAAATAGCACTTTGATTATCACAGTAAATAGGGATTTTAGAAAATTCTAACCCATAATCCAGTAACTGATTCTTCATCCAAAGAATCTGTGCACAACAGCTTCCTGCAGCAATGTATTCAGCTTCTGCAGTTGATATGGAAATTGACTTCTGTTTCTTGCTAAACCAAGAAACCAATCTGCCTCCAAGAAATTGGCAGCTTCCACTTGTGCTTTTCCTGTCAATTTTGCACCCTGCAAAATCTCCATCTGAGTAACCTATTAGCTTAAAGTCTGATTCGCTAGGATACTACAATCCTAGATCAGCTGTACCCTTATGGTACTTGAAAATTCTTTTCACAACTGTTAAGTGAGGTTCTCTTGGATCTGCTTGAAATCTTGCACAAAGACAGGTAGCATACATGATATCAGGTCTACTTGCAGTTAGATAGAGTAATGAGCCAATCATACCTCTGTAATCAGTAATATCTACTGATATACCAGTATCCTTATCCAATTTTTTTGCAGTGGCCATGGGAGTGGATTCCAAATTTCTTCAACAAATTTCTAGTGTACTTGGATTGGAAAATAAAAGTTCCTTCTTCATTCTGCTTGACTTGAAGGCCCAGAAAATAGCTAAGTTCTCCCATCATACTCATTTGATATCTTGACTGCATCAGTTTGGCAAACTTCTTACAAAGTCTGTCATTTGTAGAACCAAAAATGATATCATCAACATATATCTGTACCAAAAGTAAGTCTTTTCCATGGTTGAGGTAAAATAATGTTATGTCAATAGTCCCTCTGTTAAATCCACTTTTCAGAAAAAACTGAGCTAAAGTCTCATACCATGCTCTTGGAGTTTGCTTAAGGCCATAAAGTGCTTTATCAAGTCTGTAGACATGATTAGAAAATTTTGAATCTAAAAAACCTGGAGGTTGTTCAACATATACTTCTTCTTCCAATTCTCCATTAAGAAAAGCACTTTTTACATCCATTTGAAAGACTGTAAACTGTTTGTGAGCAGGATAAGCCAAAAATATCCTTATGGCTTCCAATCTAGCAACTGGTGCAAATGTTTCATCATAATCAATTCCCTCCTGTTGAGAATATCCTTTTGCAACCAGCCTTGCTTTATTCCTTGTAATTATGCCATCACTGTCAGTTTTGTTTCTGAACACCCATTTTGTACCAATAACTGATCTGTTCTTTGGTCTTGGCACTAGGGTCCAGACTTTATTTCTTTCAAATTCATTTAACTCTTCCTGCATTGCTTGTACCCAATCAACATCTTGAAGAGCTTCTTCCACTTTCTTTGGTTCAGTCTGAGATAGAAAAGAATGATAGAGACATTCATTTGATGTTGCTGTTCTAGTTCTGACACCTGCATAAGGATCTCCAATAATCAAGTTAGGTGTATGTGCTTTAGTCCACTTCCTTGCAGATGGAAGGTGATTTCTAGAACTGGATGCTCCCCCATGATCCATGTTGTCTTCATCAACATTATTGAATGCTCCCCCTGAAATTATGCTCTCTGAGTTGGATCCTTCAGAATTTGAGTTTCCAGAATTATCAGAACTTGGCCTATCAGAACTTGATGAATCAGAACTTGAAGAGTCTGTCCTAGGTTCTGATGCTTCTTGAGATGTGGTTTGATCTTCAATATGCTCCCCCTGCACAAGTGCATTTTCCTTTTTCATAGTCACCACAGTTTCAATAATATCAGAATTTAACCCATCAGAGTTTGCAGTATCAGGATTTAGACTGTCAGAATTTACAGTATCAGAATTTAAAGCTTCATTCTCAAATCTCAGCTGATCATGATCATTGAAATCTTCAAGTCCAGTAATCTTCTTGTCATCAAAAGAGGCATTGATAGATTCCATGACAACCCTTGTTCTTAAAGTGTAGACTCTGAAGACTTTTGTGGAAAGTGGATATCCAACAAAAATTCCTTCATCAGCTTTTAAATCAAATTTGGTTAGCTGTTCATGATGAGTCTTAAGAACAAAACACTTACATCCAAATACATGAAAGTACTTCAGATTTGGATTCTTTTTCTTCACCATCTTATATGGTGTTTTTCCATGCTTGTTGATATGTGTTGCATTCTGAGTAAAACAAGCAGTCTGCACAGCTTCAACCCAGAAGTAGGTTGATAACTTTGCTTCATCAAGCATAGTTCGTGCAGCTTCAATAAGAGTTCTATTCTTTCTTTCAACAACTCCATTTTGCTGAGGAGTTCCAGGAGCAGATAATTCCTGCTTTATTCCTTGGTCTTTGCAGAACTCTTCCATTATCAAATTCTTGAACTCAGTTTCATTATCACTTTTTATGATCTTCACTGAGTCTTTGACCAATTTATCCAGTTATTTGACATGATCAATGAAGATAGATGTAGTTTCACTTTTTGTGTGCAAGAAATACACCCATGTGTATCTGGTGAACTCATCCACTATGTCCATAGCATATTTCTTCTTTGCAATAGACATGACATTCACTGGACCAAATAGATCAACATGTAGTAGGTGATAAGGCTCAAGAATTGAAGATTTAGTCTTGCTCTTGAATGAAGATTTTCTTTGTTTTGCCTTTTGACATGAATCACAAAGGCCATCAGGAGAAAACACTGATTTTGGTAGTCCTCTCACAAGATCTTTCTTGACTAGTTCATTTATATTGTTAAAATTTAAATGAGAGAGTTTCTTGTACCAATCCCAGCTTTCTTCAATTGATGTTCTACTTAACAGATAGATTGCAGAACCATCAGAACTTGTTGAAAGCTTGGCTTCATAAATGTTACCATGTTTGTATCCCTTCAGAACAACTTTGCATGTAGATTTACTTACACCTTCACAGTGTTCTTCAAAGAGATCCACATGATAACCTCTGTCACAGATTTGACTAACACTCAGCAGATTGTGTTTAAGTCCTGAGACCAGAGCTACTTTTTCAATGATGACATTCCCAAGATTGATATTGCCATATCCCAGAGTTTTTCCAATGTTACCATCAACATAAGAAACACCTGGGCCAGCTTTCTCCACTAAGTCTGATAGCAGGGCTTTATTTCCAGTCATATGTCCTGAACATCCACTGTCCAGAACTAGGATGTTTTTCCTGTTGCCCTGCAATCACAAAGACCACTAATGATTAGTTTGAAGGACCCAGACTTGCTTGGATCCTTTGGCCTTATTAAGTTTGTTAACATTTGCAGCGGATTTAACATCAGAGTTTATATTAACATTTTTCTTATCAGAATTTACAGTATCAGACTTTGCATCAGAACTTACACTAGAAGGAATAATGCTAACTTTCTTTAAAGAAGGTTTGATTGGATAATAATCATAGTACAAATTATGATATTCCTTACAAGTATAAATGGAATGCCATAAACTACCACAATGAAAACAAGGATTTTGTGGCTTAAATCTAACAGACTGACTCTTAAATCCTGATTTTGAAGGTAAGGAATTTATATTCTTATTCTTCCTGCAAAAAGAAGCCAGATGGTTAGAATTTCCACAGTTATGACATTTCTTTCTAGGAGCATTAGGAACAGGCTTATAATTATTACTTTTATTCGCACCTTCTTTTCCATTCCTATTTTTCTTAGGTGGCTTTACCTTGTTTACATTCTTAACCTCTTTCAGCTTATGCTTAAGCTGCTTCTTAATCATTAAGCCTATGTTCACTTCAGTTGCCTTATCCTATTTTGGTTTGTCAGAAGTTAATTTCTCTTTAAGTTCTGATTTCTCAATATCAGACTTTGCAGCTACAAACTTAACCGGATTTACCTTAGGCATTTGTTTAACAACTATAGGCTCAATTTCTACAGTTTCCTTATTATTCTTATCATCTCCATAACCTAAGCCCTCTTTCCAGTTTCCACTACTTAGAATGTTCTGAGTTATCCTACCAGAATTAGTCCAAGTCCTGATAATTTTTTTTTTCTCTAACTCAGTTTTTAGAGATTTATTCATTTTAAGTACTTCATCTCTAACATAGAAAGCATCATATCTCTCTTTCTGAGTTTGATTAAGAATAACTAATTCCTTCTCTAAGTAGTCATTCCTTTCCTTAAGGACAAGATTTTCAGAAGTTAATCTTTCACATGTTAAAGTTTGATCTCTATAACTAATGAACATGGTTTTAAGATATCTTCTCAACTCAGTAATATCATCAGTATTAAAAGCATGAGTTGTTTGAGGTACCTTCAATTCAGTAGTGTCAGAACTGCTATCAGAATTTGCCATTAAGGCATAGTTTACCTCTTTTTCAGAATCTGAAGTATCTGCATGGCTTTTCTTGCAATCAGGAGAGATATGGCCTTTGTTAGACTTCCCTCCTTTGACTTCAGTCTTTCTGAGCCCTTTCTTTTTAGGACTTCCATCTTTCCTGGAAAGCTTCTTCTCGGGGTCTTGTGTCTTGGTGGGCATGGATGGAGTTTGTGTTTCTTCAGACATGATTATTTTTTAGATCTTAAACTATTTGTTTGTTACAAGATCAGCTCTGATACCACTTGTTAGGTCACACACACTGTAGAAGGGGGTTGAACACAGTGTATACTACAATCAAATCGAATTAAGAACACAAGTAACAAAACACAGATTTATTCAATAAACTCTGTTATAATGGAACTGTTATCTCTCAGTGATGAATAAATATCACGAGAGCTGCTAGGGTTACAAAGAATAATATTCTCGATAAAGATAACACCTGTAGTGTAAACCCTATGTTGTGTTTATATAGACACACAGTTACAAGATAAGTTCTAATTGATATAGAATATGATTCTGTATCCTAAAATATATCAATCAATTATCTTTTCTTCCAAATGTTCTATTCTTCATAGAATTCTTCTTCATGCATATTTTTTCTTGTTTTAGTCTCGATCTTATTTCCCTTCAATTAGCCGTCTTCCTTATCTGAAAGTCTCCTTAAGTTCTGATATTATCTTCTGATGAATATCTTCTGATAACTTAAGTTCTGATAACTTAAGTTCTGATACCTTAAGTCCTGACTTCAGTATAAGTACTGGTTTCCAGTTAAGTACAAATTTGTCCTGTTAATTAAGATCTGAAAAAACTAAACACAAATCATCATTAGACATGACATCACAAATATATCTAACACATTAATTTACTTTTTGTTAAATATCTTTAAAAAAAGGTTGATTCATCGTACTCTCATTCATACCCACCTCACTGAATGAATATGGAAAATTGATATTTCAAAATCAAATATATGAATACGGAATGAAAGAAATATCAAAATATATATAATAAAATGACCCTTATGTACAGAAAAAGAGTGCCTCTTCTATTTTATCGATCATAAATATTAAATGATAAAAAAAATTAGTTTGATCTCGGATTTTTAAAGAGCGTGAGATTTTATATTATTAGTAGAAAAACTAAATATTACACATTTGATTTATCAATTTTTATATTTTTGAGAAATGTGATTCTATTTTTAGATGTCAAAATTAAGTGCAGTAGACATTACTATTTGTTCCCGCATCTAAGAAAGTGACATTTGAATTATTTTGATAAATTGATAAAAAGAAAAGGCTTTATGTATTTTTTAAATCTTTCATAAATTAAAAAATTAAAATGCATGTTAAAAAAATTAATTGATTGTATGGGTCAATTAGGGTCAATTAAAAGTAGAATATCAAAATATAAAAGGTATAATTTTAATATTAAATAGGAAAGAAGTTATATTAGTTATTTTAACATCTTGAAAATGAAAAATAGAGTCGACTGTTTATGATGAGTAGGTAAGTGTCCTATATTAATATATATTATTTAAGATATTTTGATATTTATATAATTTTATTTTTGATAAATAGTAATCTATAAATTTACAATAAAAATAAATAAAATTTTAACAAAATAATTTCAATACATAAATATAAAATATAAATACTAAAAATTATTATATACTCCCTCCGTCTCAATAAGTTGTTAATGTTTGAAACAGAGTGATCGATACGTATTTTAAGAATTATATCTACTACAATTACATTAATTATTTTAAAAACTTTTTTCTTCTGAGTAAATATTAAATATTTAAAATTTTATTAAAAAGGATTTTTTTTAAATAAATTATAAAACTGCAATCGATTAGAGCCTTTGAACTTTTATTTCAAATATTAAAAATCTATTGAGACGAAGGGACCATATAAAAAGGAAGTTGGGTGATATGGATGGAAAATACATCCTAAAGACACATTAAATGTCGCATTAACTACACTTGAGCTTCATATCTAAAAGTCCAATACAGACCTGTTTGATCCGAACTCATAGCAGAGTCAAGACGACCCATGTAGACGAGACCCACTAGCTGAGGTCGACAAGATCCACGAACACAAGCTGTTCACGGACTAGGCCCAATACGGATGGAAGAGCAGAGACATGTGTTCTAAATGGACTCAAAGTCCTACACAGAAGGTTTTGGAACTCCGTCCTCAATAGGATTCATAATCACCATCTAAGTTGGAGACTTGTCCACCAAGTCTCCCAACAAAAATCTAATCCTAGACTCACCACTATATAAAAGGGATCTACCCCTCAACCTAGAACTACGTTTTTGGCTTGATTCTCTACAACACAGAGATACGTAGGCATCTTGTAAGGATCGATAGTCCCGAATGGAAGAGCAGTCATTAAAGCTCGAAGCTCATCAACCCTAGCATTAAATACTAAAGTACTCAGGTCATTATTCCACAACATTTGGCGCCGTCTGTGGGAAACTTACAACAACCATGGTGAACACACGGAGCAGAAACACTAGTGGGACATACACTCCTGTCCCATCGCGAACAATCGTATCAGTGGTGGATATACCACCGCACTCAACTTATGCCTCCACCCAAGGAGGAACCCTGGTAGGGGCAACTGAGGCTCAGCCACCAGGGACGAATCCCCCAACTCCTCAAGGGATGAATCCCAACGAATCCCCAACTTCTGCAACTACATGCACCTGTAAACTCTCAACCCCTTGGGTATGAGTACTCGACAATTGTGACTACTAACCCCCCTTACGGGATGCCTCTAAACCCCGAAGTTGGAGGGAGTGGGCACTCTCAAAGGAGTGACTCCTATCACAAGGGCGGATGCCCCAAACCATACATGGCTTGACTCCTATTCCGGAGGATCAAGAATTCTCTAGACCTTATACTGAAAGAGACTCCGAGTCATCGGATGATGATGTTGCCCCAAGAAGGAGGCGTGCTGGCAAAGAGCCAATGGCTGTCACTGAACAACACTCCAGGAGCACTCAAGGGATGAATCCCCAAGATGTTTAAGAGAGGATCAGGGCTCATGAAGCTGAGATCCAAAGCCTGAAGCGAGACATGGAGACACATCTGGCCCCAAGACCCCCACTCGCTCCAAGATGGAGAAATCCTCCTCCAATCATAGACCTGGATGGTCCAATACCAAGAAGGGTAGTTGCCCCAAGGGCTGATCCAAGTGATCTTATGCCCCTAGGAGATCCTAATGATCCAAACCCACCATTCATTGATGAGATAATGGATGCTCACATCTCAAGAAAGTTCAAGATGCCCACCATCAAAACATACGATGGTACTGGCGACCCTGCTAATCATGTTAGGACGTTCTCTAACACCATGTTGCTACAGCCCGTGAACGATGCTATTAAGTGTCGGGCCTTCCCTCAAACCCTGTCGGGCATGGCTCAAAGGTGGTACAGTTGTCTACCTCCAAACTCTATTGGATCCTTTAAATACTTGAGTCAAGCTTTTATCAAGCAGTTCATAAGTGGCAGAGTGCCCGAGAAGAGTTCAGCATCACTCATGGGCATAGTCCAAGGAGCGAAGGAGTCCCTGAGAGAATATCTGAATCGATTTACGAAGGAGGCTTTAAAGGTCCCTGATCTTGATGATAAGGTAGCTATGATAGCCCTACAACAAGGGACTAGAGACGAGTTCTTTAAAATGTCCCTGGCTAAGCGCCCTCCCAAAAGTATGTTACAACTCCAGGATAGAGCCAGAAAGTATATCAAGGTAGAGAAGAGTATGAAGAAGACAGCTATGAACAATGAACCTACTGGAAACAAGAAGAGGAAGATAGATCAAGAGTACGATGCTAAGGACAAGTATCCATAAATTGGTAAAAGCTCTGACTCCTCCTCTTCTAAGAAGAATTAGCAACCAAGGTTCGGTGAATATGCAAGGTTGAATTCTCCAAGGAGCCAAATACTTATGGAAATTGAAAAGGACAAAGACTTTAGATGACCGAAGTCACTAAGGGGAGACCCCGAGAAAAGAGACAAGAGTCGATACTGCAGATTTCACAAAGATGTTGGTCATGACACTGACGATTGTAGGTAACTCAAGGATGAGAATGAGTATCTGATCTGAAGGGGAAAGTTCAGACATTTCACCAAGGGTGAAGAGGCCGAAGACCAAAAGAGAGATAATGATCGAAGAGATGATGATCGAAGAGGTAACGACAGAGATCGCAACCCACAGCCCCGAGGGCCAGTAATCAATATGATCTCAGGAGGACCTACAGCAGATGGTACTACAAGGAACTCCCGAAAAGCTTATGCAAGGGAAGTAATGAGCATAGTTGGAGAGCCATCTAAACATTTTAAGTCAGAGATGACGCTTGAATTTGGTGACCCAGACCTTGAAGGTTTGAAATTTCCTCAAGACGATCCTCTGGTTATCACTCCGATAATTGGAAATTGTCCTGTTATGAGGGTCCTAGTGGACAATAGAGCTTCCGTGGACATTCTGTTCCATGATACATTCATAAGGATGGGTTATAATGATTCTCAGCTAACTCCATCTGACGCACCCATCTACGGGTTTAACCATGTGGAATGCAAAGTCGAAGGAGTAATACAACTTCCCGTAACTATCGGGGAGGAGCCCAGGGAGGCCACACAGATGTTAAACTTCCAGGTTATCAAGACAGCCTCTACCTACAATGTTATCATGGGTAGAATAGGGATCTATGCTTTTAAGGCTGTGCCCGCAACCTACCACATGGTACTAAAGTTCCTAACTAGGAACGGAGTTGGAGAAGCGAGAGGAGATCAGAAAATGGCCCGCAGTTGCTATATTGCAGCACTTAAGCCCGATGGAACTGGGGGGCAGGTCCTTCCCATAGAAAACATGGATGTCCGAGAGAATGACGAACTACGAGGGAAGCCAGCCGAGGACTTGGTCCCAATTCCCTTAGATCCCTTAGACCCGGAGAAGGTCACGTACATTGGGGCATCTCTGGACAAGCCCTTGAAGGGCCGAATGGCAACTTTCCTCCAAGAAAACAATGATGTATTTTCTTGGACAGCAGCTAATATGCCTGGGATTGACCCAAACCTTATAACTCATAGGTTGAACGTTGATCCAACTCGGAAGGCTGTAAAGTAAAAGAAGAGAACTTATGCCCCTGATAGGATGAAAGCCATTAAGCAGGAGGTCGAGAAGCTTTTAGAAGCTGGATTTATTGAGGAAGTGCAATTCCCTGAATGGTTGTCCAACCCCGTAATAGTTAAGAAGGCCAATAGAAAGTGGAGGATGTGCATTGACTTCACTGACTTGAATGATGCTTGTCCCAAGGACTGTTACCCCTACCGAGGATTGATACCCTGATCGATGCCACTACTGGACACGAGATGCTAAGTTTCATGGATGGCTTCAGTGGTTACAATCAGATTAGAATGCATAAGGATGACACCCCCAAGGTATCCTTCATAACTGACTTTGGTGTATTTTGTTATCTTGTTATGGCTTTTGGACTTAAGAATGCAGGAGGTACTTACCAAAGACTAGTAAACAAGATATTTGCCCATCTACTTGAGAAAACCATGGAGGTCTATGTCTATGACATGTTAGTCAAAAGCCTAAGCAAGGCGGCTCATATTAGTCACCTCAGAGAGGCATTTGAAGTGCTGAGGCACCACAGGATGATGTTAAACCAAGCCAAGTGTGCTTTTGGCGTTGGGTCTGGAAATTTTTTAGGACATATGGTCTCTAAGAGGGGAATAGAGGCCAACCCCGACAAGAATAAAGCAATCCTAGACATGGAGCCACCAATGTCCATCAAGGACGTTCAGAAGCTGACAGGAAGAATCGCAACTCTAGGAAGGTTCATCTCCAAGTCTGGAGACAAATGCCTGCCCTTTTTTAAAACTCTTAAGAAGGTGAAGGACTTTGAATGGACAGCTGAAAGCCAAGAGTCCTTTGAACAACTAAAGAAGTACATAACTGAAGCCCCGTTGTTGGCTAAACCAAGTCCAGAGGACACTCTTTATTTATACCTCGCGGTATCTGAACAAGCCATTAGTGCAGTCCTCGTGAAGGAAGAGCAGAAGCTCCAGAAGCTTGTATACTATGTAAGCAAGGTGTTCCATGGAGCAGAATTAAATTAATCCACCACAGAAAAGTTCACACTTTCTATCATCACTGCCTCGAGGAAGTTGAGACCATACTTCTAGGCTCACAAGATCAAAGTCCTAACGAACCAACCTTTGAGGAATATTCTTCATAGCCCGAAGGCCAGTGGAAGGCTCATTAAGTGGGTGATTGAGATAGGAGAATTTGATATCAAATACAAGCCTCGAACGGCCATCAAGGCTCATGCATTAGCAGACTTCGTGGTCGAATGCACCATTAACGACCAAGAAGTCGGGGGCAAAAGATAGTAACCCCGAAAGGAGGAGAGAAGGAGAAGGATGAAGAAACAACCTTGAAGGAGTATTGGGTTCTCCATTTTGACGGAGCGTCAAAAACAAAATCTAGTGGTGCATGCCTAGTCTTGCAAAGCCCTGATGGGTTTATGATTGAATATGCTTTGAAGTTGGATTTCCCGACTTCGAACAACGAAGCAGAATATGAAGCATTGATAGATGGCTTAGGCTTGGCTAGAGCCGTGAGGGCCAAAAACTTGAAGATCTGCGGAGACTCAAGACTTGTAGTTGCTCAAGTTAATGGGGAGTTTGAGGCCAAATATTATATTATAGCCAAGTACCTGAGAGTCGTAAAGAGAATACTGACTTAGTTCGATGAATGGTACGCAGAACACATTCCGAGAGAGGAGAACACTACGGCGGATGCCTTATCTCAGTTCGCCTCATCTGAAATCGAGAACTATCCGAGAAGTATTTACTTCCAGGTCTTGAAGACCCCTACTATTCATGTCATAAATATGATAGTACCAGTTAGTGTGGAAAGCTGTTGGATAGACCCGATCAAGACCCACTTAGAAACTGGGTGGCTCCCCGATGATGCCCAGGAGGCACGCAAGCTGTCGGTTAGAGCATTAAGATACTCAATGATTGAAGGCCTTATTTATAAAAGGTCCTTTGTTATCCCGTACTTGAAGTGCTTAAGACCTCTTGAAGCAGAGGAGGCACTCAAAGAAGCCCATGAAGGGATTTGTGGACAACACTTGGGGGGCAGGGGCCTCGCTCACAAGATAACTCGACTGGGGTTCTACTGGACAACTATGCTAGCCAATGCAAAGGCTTATGTGAAGAGATGCCACAGATGCCAGAGGCACGCTCCGATAGTACGACAGCCCCCAGAGAGGCTTACGTCAATCAGCACACCCATCCCTGTTGCAATGTGGGGAATGGACATACTTGGACCATTTTCTATAGCATCGGGACAGAGGAAATTCATTGTGGTAGCCATAGACTACTTTACAAAGTGGATTGAGGCTAAGGCACTAGCCAAGATAACCACCAAGCAAATTACCCAATTCTTCTGGGAGAATGTGATATGCCGATATGGAATCCCACCCATCCTTGCCACGGATAATGGGAAATAATTTGATAATGCAGAGTTCATAAAGTACTGCGACACTAACAATATAGAACTCTGCTTCACCTCCGTTGAACATCCTCATGCAAACGGGCAAGCGGGGGCATCCTGTATTGTTAAATAGAGGAAGTTTCTAACAGAATCATCCTTGATGGACTTAAGAAGAGGGTTGAACGCTCGAGAAACACTTGGGTGGATGAGCTGCTGCCTATATTATAGGCATATCAAACCACCTGCAAAGTGACAACTGAAGCGACCCCATTCATGCTGGCTTACGGAGCCGAGACAGTGGTGCCCCTTGAAATCACTCATGGATCCCCTAGGATCGAAGCTTATGAGCCAGAGATAAACAAAGAAGGCATGAAGCTTGCTCTCGATCTCATTGACGAGGTCAGGGATGAGGCCAACACCCGTAGTGCAGAGCATCAACGAAGAGCCTCCCTCTATTACAATAGACGGGTTAAAGAAAGGTTCTTTCAATAGGGAGATTTGGTTCTGAGGAAGATTGAGGCATCAGGAGTAGGGGAGAGAGGACAACTAGCCCCTAATTGGGAAGGACCTTATAAGGTCAGGAAAACACTGGGACGAGGATCCTACAAGTTAGAGACCCTGAATGGTGATGAAGTGCCTCGCACTTGGCATGCTTCAAACCTGAAGGTTTATATATTTAGGACATTCACTGCATGTTCCTAGTACTTAGTATTAAGTTTATGAATAAGGTCGACGAAACCATCTTATGTAAGGGTTGAACCCATTTCTTAGAGATATTATCTATTTATGCAAGTTTATTTATATCATCTTGTCTACCAATTTATTTAAGTACGAGCATCTAAAAAATGCAAGTCCCGAAGGACCAAATGCCGAAAATAAAAGACAAGTATGAAATGAAATTAAATGTAGTGCATAGATAAAAGACCCCAAGGATCATAAGTTAAAGTCCCGAAGGACCAATAGGTTTTGAAAATAAAAGTCGCATACGGCAATCAAGGCCATGCAAGGCCACATTATTCACTCATCAGAAGAGTCCTCCCCCTCGCCATCCGAGCCTTCCTCAGAAAAAGAACCACTGTTCCCTGGAATCGGCTCCCTCATCTTCCCTCGAAGGGTTTCCCTGGACTTGGGGCTACCCGAAGGGGCTTTGCCTTTAGAGCCAGAACCGGAACCCGAGTGACTGGAGCTCGACTGGGGCCTCATGCGAGGAGTCGAGGGCACATATCCGAAAGGTTGCTCAGATAGATCCATAACAGGCAGCTCCCAGGGGCAAGATAGAAGGCTTGGATCAACCACATCAGGCCATACGCCTTGAGCATCTTTGACTCCCCTTTTCCAACCTATTGCCAGGTTAACAGGGTGTTGGGTTTCGAGCACATAAATGCAACGGAAACAGTAATTAAAAACGTAAAAAAATCAGAATTTTCGAAACCCACCACAGGATCCATACGAAAAACATATATTTAATCCATAAATCAGATTGTTTACCTTAAGAAGCTTTACCAATTGGTTGACTAATGGAGATCCAGAGCTTGATCAATCACCACGCACCCTCTCGCGATCTACACTCTATCGGTATCCACACGAATGCTTGAACGCAAGGATTCAATGTCTATTAGCACAAACTCGTTTCTTCTTGCTCTCTCTATCTTCTTTCTTGGTGGCTACAGTTTTAGTAAAGTCTTTTTGCACAAAAATCAGCCACACAAGAGATGTTATATAGAGAGTAGAAAAATGAATTATAACTCTTAATTAATTAGGAGTTATTATTAATTCAAAATTCCTATTTATATTATAATTAAGTCTCACTTAATTATTTAACAAATAAATTTCATAATTAATATTAGTAAATTCGAATATCAATATTTATCTAATTAATTAAGTCATACTTAATTAATATTATAAATAATTCAAATTACTTTAATATAATTTAAATTCAATTTAAATTAAATAATTATTCAAACATTCTTAGTGTGTGACACTATAGGTTATTATTACGTTGGCAACGAATTTTAAATCTAATTTAAATCATAAACAATGAGCAGTATCTAGTAATACATCATTGCTACCCAAGTAATAATAATTGAATCGGTGATCAATTAAACCTTTTGGGAATAATGTACAATGTAATATAATCCCTTTAACCAAATATTATAGATTAAACTAGAGGCATGTAATGTGTCATCCTCATCATAGTTTAATCCAAGTTTCCTTGATCAATTGGTAAACTATCATATCAAATCAACATTTGAGCGTGGCCACGTATTTCGTAGTCTAACTCACACAAGAGGCCAATAATATCACTTCTAAAATAGGAGGGTTAAATCTCATCTAGATCATTCATATTTCTCATACGATTCATAATATACCCAATGTCCACTTTTATCATTACCCGGTCAAGGATAACTTTTAATGGAACCAATGTATATTAATTATCGTATAGAAATATAATGACTTTAGGTCTAAGAACCATTACATCATTATCACTGTAAGAATTACTTATGACACAACAGATATGTAGAATTTCACATCGGGTATGTCCAGCACCATGTACATATACATCTGCTTGTGTTTTTGACTTTAGTATCAATATACCTATGATCAGTGAGATGTGATCATCAGTCAACAAAAACACCGGTCTTAATGCATTATTATTGTCCCTTAATAATAATACTCGACTAGGGACCTTTAGGAATATTGATACTCTTCTCATAATCTCATTTCTAAGTCACGTACTTAGAGATATAGAATTGCATATCATATTCCAAGGACATTTATTAATCTAACATTTAGATCGCAGTAAATTAAGAAATAATAAATTATAAAGGGAATAATCGATAGAACATAAACATTAATAATCCTAATGTCTTAAACTAAAACATCATAGTGTTGTCTCTAGGGCACAAACACTAACAATCTCACACTTGCACTAGAGCCAATCACCCATGTATCTAATACTCATAGAACTAGTATGACCATCGTGCTTCTGCTGCGACAAAGCCTTAGTCAGTGGTTCTGCAACACTATTATTACTATGCACTTTTCCTTTATATCTCCTTGATCATTAATCTCATTAATAAGGTGATATCGCTTAAGGATATGCCTAAACATTCTCCTTGGCTATTATGAAAACATCAATATATTGGGCTTCCATAGAATCATCAATGTTCTTATTGTGAACTATTCAAGCTAATATCAATTATATTTAGACAAAACACAAACGAGGCATAGACACATAATTATCCTTGTCTATCCATAAATTAGGTTAAGAAACTAGTATCAGTTTAACCCTTTATAACTAGTTCCCTATCTTCTCCTTACACCAAAAATAAATATTTAGTCCTCTTTAAGTACTTTAGAATATTCTTGACAACTATCCAGTGACCCTCACCTGGATTAGACTGGTATTTGTTCGTCATGCTCAAAGCATACAAAATATCAGGACAAGTACATATCATTGCCTACATTATAGATCCAATTGCTAAAGCATATGGAGCTTTCTCAAACGGCCCTTATCATCTAATGATTTAGGGGCAATTATCTTTTGAGATCACTATCCCATGAGATATCGAAACATATCATTTCTTTGTCTCTTGCATCATAAAATTATGCAATAATTAATAATGTATGGACTCCGACTAGGTCGATTAATCTCTTCAATCTATCTCTATAGATCTTGATCCCTAATATATAGGTAACATCGCCTAAGTCTTTCACCGAGAAACTATTTCTCAACCAAGTCTTAACAGCTTGTAGAGAAGGTATGCCATTCCTTATTTGTTATATGTCATCTACATATAATACTAGGAATGTCACATGGCTCCCACTAACCTTCTTGCAAACACATGGTTCATCTTCGTTTCGAATAAAGCCAAACACTTTGACCGTTTTATCAAAATGAATATTCATTCTCCTTGAGGCTTGCTTCAATCTATAAATAGATAGAAGCAATTACAACTATCTTAGCAAACTTTGGATTGCCAAAACCCTCAGGTTGTATCATATACACATCCTTTTCAAGGCTCTCATATAAGAAAGCAGTTTTGACATCCATTTGCCAAATCTCATAGTCAAAGTAAGCAACTATTGCTAACAAAATCCTGATGGACTTGACCATAGTAACCGGTGAAAAAGTCTCATCATAGTTTATACCATGAATTTGTTTGAAACTTTTATGCCACTAGTCGCGTCTTATAGGTCTGTACTTTACCATCAATGTCAGTTTTCTTCTTGAAAACCCATTTGTACCCTATAGGTTTTACGCCGTGGATCAACTAAAGTCAATACTTTATTTTGATACATGGATTTCATCGCGGATTTCTTGGCCTCCATCCATCTCTCGGAGTCTGGACTGTTTATAGCATCTTGGTAGGTGTGTAACACCCCCAAATCCGGGGTCGGGGATCCAGGTTGTCACGAGTTTCATTTCCCTTAATAACACTCAATCTTAATAAACAACCAACTACTGCGTACTATGACTCCACAATATACACACACACCACAAGTTATAGTCTCAGAGATGAATACCAAAAATAACACAAGTCATTTTATTCCACAATTATAAACCATTACACCTGAAAAGGGTTTCTGAATAATTTACATATTCCTTGCCATTATTACAATTCATATAGATACATAAGTCTGGTGCATCAAAAGTTAGAAGTCTAGCCTATTGGTAATTCCTACCTCAGCTCAGCGACATCAACGCTTCCTGGAAAACTGCGAAACATTTCCTAACCGCTTGCGAATTGGAAGCTTGGTCCTGTTCATCTTTTCTATCTGTTGTTGTGTGATGAAAGAAGAAAGCAAGGGTGACCAACAAGCCCACCGAAATAACATGCATAATAATTTACAAACTATGAGCATTCTCATAGTACTTATGAAAGTCTTGGTCAAAAAGAAATGAACCAAGTTTGATCTCTTAATGCGACCAAGTTGCAAAATATTTAGTATATATGTACATATACTTTTCAAAATCTTTGAAATCCTCTGCCATGTATAATATACACAGAGTTCCAGTTTATAACTGTATAAAATTATTGTTGCAAGCTGATCTCATAAATCTAACCTTGTCTCAACATTTTTCTGAAAATCTTTGTCATGCATAAGATAATCATTAACCAGATATAAGTTGAAAAGGTGAAGTTACGAGATACTCCAATATACTTATACCTTTTTCGAATACTACTTGAACTACCACCGTTCAAGGTATAATCAGTTTCAAAAGTTCATCATATAGATGAGACTACAAGATTAGATTTGAATAGATTCAATCTTTGAAATATCATTCAAAATAAATGAAGTTACGAGATACTTTATTAAGTCCCGATATATATATACACCTATATATATATCTCATATTTTCCTTGGAAACCTCTGTTATGAAAAGTATAAACAGAGTTATAATATCCAATGAATTTGGAAAGAAGAAAACCTTAGCATAAACCTGATATCTTGCTGATCAGGCAAAGATACCAATAAGTAACATTTTCTACTAGTAGATGGACGAATTCCCCACTAGTCATCACCCTGGCCGCATTAGGACCTATGCTGGACTGCCACTCAGCCACTTATGCATTGATGGACTCCCACTGAGCCACTTACACTTTCATTGACGCCCACTGACCCCATGTTGCTTATGCCGACTCAAATAGATGGACTTACTTCCCGAACGTTGGGCAAGTAATCAAAATGTTTTCTCAAAACAGCAACCTTGTTGCGAATATAAAATACACCACAGAGCCGGATTCCTCAGGTTTTGAGCGAGTATTTAAATCCCCTTCGAAAGGAAGATCTTAAATCTAAAAATGAGTTTTGGGATCCGCTCTAACTTTTAAAATCATTTTGAAGACTCGAAAACATTTTAAAGAATGTTTAGAGTAATGCTGATTTAATAAAATAAATCAGTCCCAATATATTAGAAAATATCTAAATATTATTATTTAAATAATATTACCATAAAGATAATCCTTATAAAAATAATTGAAGTAGAAGTTTTAAAACTTATACTTGAAATGAATAATAAATAACCAAAGATATACTTATACGAAAGTACGATCTTTATTTAAATAATCAAAATTAAGTTTGATTATCGAAACATAATTCTTCAATAAAATAAAGAATATTATTTAATAAAATAAGCGGAGTCATAAGTCCTCGAATGAATATTCAAAATAATATTAATTAAATAAAATAAGCCGAGTCATAAGTCCTGGAATGAATATTCAAGATAATATTAATTAACTAAAATAAAGTTATCGAATAAAACTTATTCGATTAATGGTTTTAAAAACTATTCATATATGTATATAAATAAATAAATATATATATATATATATATATATATATATATATATATATATATATATATATTATACTCGGGAACATCGACTCCCGGTGTAGAAAATGTTCACCTTTGGGTCCCCTATACTAAGGGTATACGCAACTACTGCTTATCTCTAGCATAGGTATTATGCAACTTATAAGCATTTAAATCAACAATTATATATCAAGATTACGAAACAGACATACATATATACCATATCAGCATGCTCCAATATATCGCAAGATTTGCTAATAACAATCATGCACTTATCACAAGATAATGCATATAAATATATTTACAACACAACAACAGTATAACGGGTAGAAAACTTGCCCGAGTGTTCCCGGATAGACTTAAGCTTAGAGTGGGTCCGATAACCTATGAAGAACAACATAAGTAGGAATTAAACCCCGATCGCTTAAGAAACTAGAATTTAACCAATTGAACCCTAACGTTCGTTTATGGTCACTTCTATGCTTAACGAATCACATAAGTCGTTCGAGTACCCTCGGCTCCACTATTTTTAATAAATTAACCATTAAGAATTTTAAGGCGATTCTTTCGCGAGTACTCTACCAACTTCCTAATCCACTTTACATAATTGTTTCATACTCCAATTAGTCACTTAAGGGCCTTAACCAAGGTTTCAAAGTAAGGCAAGGGGTAATGGTTCGTTCGCGAAATGCCGTTACTTAAAACGGTCGTTTCTCCTAAACCGTACATCGGATTCAAGCGAACCACATATCAAAAAGAAGCACGTGACATGAACTATCTAAACATGGTAATGGTCAGTTCATGGCAGTGAGTGTTCGGGTGCACAAGTTAAGCACAAAACAGTCTAAGGAAAATTGGGCATTACGACAGCTATAACTTAGCCATTCCCAAATTTTTACCCAATCAATTCAATATCAAACCACCACCAATCAACACCGTTCCACCATCATTCAACCACAATACAAGATCATTTAACTATAACTCAAGATCTCAACTTATTCATCTAAACTAAGTCAAAATGTGACCAAGAACATCAAATCCAACAAGTATCACTCCTAACTCCAAAATCAACAAAACCACTTACTAAATAAAGCTCTAAACATGAGTACACACCCATTACACTAACCCATCATCTAAAAATTATGAAATCCAAACCAACAAAACTTAAGACTAAGGGTTTGAGAAGTTATACCTTCCTTGGAGAGTGGAGAATCACTTAGGAAGCCTTAAATAACCACTAACTATCTCTACTAAGCTTGGATCTTGAAGAAAACATGAGAAAACACAAAGTTATTTTCTTGAAAACACTATTCACCAAGAACTTTGATGAATTGATTAGCTATGTTAAACATGAAATCTTGAGCTTACACTTATGGCTCATCTAAGTTATGAATTATGAAAGCTAAAGAAACAAACCTCTTGAATTATGATTAAGTGGAGCTTGGGTTTTGGAATTTTTCTTCCTTGCTTTTCTTCAAAAAGCCGTGAGCAAGGAGATGGGGGGGGAGAAATGAATATGTTTGCTTGGTTGCTTCTTCTTTTGACTTAGGAATTGATTTTAACCTTTTTATCATGGTTAATAATGATTGGCTAATAATCAACCAACAAAACCTACCCACTTGTCATGCTTATGTCATCTTCCTTATGTCATCCATTTGCCACATGCCTTTGTCTTGTGGTTTGATGATGTCATAATACCTTGGATGCTTGTACAAGCTTGTCTCTTGGTCGCGTATCTGTTTTACGGTTCGCTTAACTTTCGTTCTCGTTATCCGTTTGAGGGATCATATCCGGGATCTTATTACTTGGGTTCCCCTACCCTTTCTCAATATTTTATATTCCTTTTATGATCCCCTCTTATAATCCTTGAATTTAAATCATTTTAATCATGTTACCTTACACTCAATTCTTTCGGTATCTGGTGGATTTTCGGGAAAAATCAAAGTATTCGAATTCGAATTCTGACGACCTTTACATACATTCATTTACTTTATGGAATACTAATATGATCATAGAATTTCCATAACAGTACTCCTATATATCGTGGTCTGATAATTTTCCTTAATCAGCATCATCAACAAAAGTTACTATTCATCAGGGTTTCAAAAATTTCAAAAAAAAATTGGGGTTATTACAAGGTGTGAGGCTTATCCTTATCCGTAAGCATCACATCACCATCTTGAGTTAAAAGAAATCTACAATTTTTCCAGGGCTCATGGTAAATCCTACTGGATCTACGAATAACATGTGTTTCCTAAACATGATTACTTTCAATATTTTGATGTACATCCTGATCTTATTCCAACTCTGGTTCAATGTTATCATGTGGTTCTCGGTCTTCATCGAGATATATTATCCTCCCACTGATTTTCTTAGAAAATAGTTCTCCCTCAAAAAATACAGCGGTCCGAGCAACAAACACTTTGTTCTCAAAAGGATTATAAAACTATACCCTAGTCTTACTTGGATATCCCACAAAATAGAATCAATCTAATTTTGGTCCAAGCTTGTCAGAGGCTAAACGTTTTACAAACGCTTCACGTCCCCAAATTTTCATAAATGACATGCTATGACATTCATCACTCTATATCTCATACGGAGTATTTTGAATCGGTTTAGTCGGAGCTTGGTTAAGTGTATATGTAGCCATTTTTAGAGCATAACCCTAGAAACTGAATGGAAGATCCGTTTGACTCATCATCGATCGCACTATGTCCAAGGTATGATTTCTCCTCTCAGAATCTCTATTCCATTGAGGCATTCCAGAAGGAGTAAGTTATGATACACTATCACACTCCTTCAAGAAACTCTTGAAATTGAGGTTTAAGTATTCTCCTCCATGATCTGATCATAAAACTTTTATACTTTTCCCTTGTTTTCTTTTCTACTTCGGCCTTATATTCTTTGAATATTTCAAAATAATCGGATTTGTTCTTCATCAGAACCACATATCCATATCTACTGAAATCATCAATAAATGTTATGAAGTAGTATAAGCCCCCCTGCCACCACGCATTCGACCACATACATCATTATGTATAAGTCATAATCGTTCGGTGGCCCTTTCACCTGATCAGGTAAAAGAAGCTTTAGTCATTTTGTCAATGAGACAAAGTTCGCATCTTCTGTATGATTCAAAATCAAACTTATCCAAGTATCCATCTATATGTAACTCAGAAATGCATTTCTCATTAATATGGCTTAACGACAATGGTAGAGGTAATGTTTGATTTGAGTCATCTTAGAACATATAAATTATTAACTAATTGTGCAACATTATAAGCCTTATCATTAAAATAGAATAAACAACTATTGTTTATTAAATTAAAATGAAAACCTTTCTTGTCCTGACAAGAAATTGACTTAATATATCCGTTAAAGAAGGCACGTAATAACAATTTATCAAGTTCTCAATCTCGCCTTATGGGAAAAATTAGGTATCGAGTTCCTTCAACTAGAACAATAACTTTTGCTCCAATTCTAACCCTATACTTGAAGCTTGACCATTGCTAGTCTTCTTCTTTAGATCTTCCAAATAAGATTGACTATTTAACTTCCATTCATCCAGTTATTTCCACAAAAATGACAATCATCTCCTGTAGCAACACCACTATTAGGCTTCAAAAGCCCTTTGGGATTGGACTTTGGTTTGGCACCGAATAAGATCAAATCTTCACCTTTCCTGTCCACTTTCCCTTCCCATTTGCATTCCATGTGTATATCATCAATATGGACGTAATTCATGCCTTTACCATGTTATTTTCAGCAGTTCTAAACATGCTTAACAACTCAGTGAGTGTTCAGTCTATCTCATTTCTTTTGTTCTTAGCAAATTGAGAATAGAAGTTGTTCAAAGTTCGTTTGATCAAATCAAGCTGAGTCTCTAGACCATTCTTGAAACCCAAAATATCAAGGTACATATGCCTATCACCTTTAGAACATGTAGTCCAATCGGATATGATTCTCCCATTAATGCAAAAGTATAGTGCCTTATTATTGTCAAATCTTTCTGACGAGCCTATCCTTTAAACATCCGTTAAAGGTGCTCAATCATATCATAAGCATCATTATGCTCTTGTTGCTTCTAAAGCTCAGTACTCATAATTACAAGCATGAGACATGAAACATCAGTTGCATAATCAATTTGCTTCTGGTAAGCATTTTGTTCAGCACATGTTTCATTCTCAGCTAGAAGAAATAAGGGAGAGGTTTGAGTGACATCCTTGAACCTAAGGACAATCCTCAAGTTACCATGTCAATTGAGGAAATTATTTCATGTCAGCTTGTCCTTCTCAAGGACTATTACATAGAGAAATTATTTGTGTTATTTGTCATTTGATATCTACAATATTAAAGTTAATAAAATGACTTAGTCTACAGATGATCATTAAATTATGTTCAAGTGATTATTCATATATATATACACAATATACATCTCCCACTATTTTTATCAAATCAATAGCTCTAACTATTAATTCGGAAAGAACATCTTTTATATCATTTCTAGTGAGCCAAGATCCATATTTCACTATGCGTTAGGTTAGCTTTGGCTTTTCTCCTAAACATGATTATTTACGTAGACAACATTTGTCAATTATATCAACAATATAACTCTTAGATAGCTTGGTGGAACAACATCTGTTCATATTTATCTAATAAATTTCGCCAAACTCTATGCCTCTAAGTTCACAATCCTATTGTGGTAACTTAGTTACGTCAAATCCAATAGTCAAAAAGTATCAATATACTTTAACACATCTCCCACGATAGATGGGAGTACTTCACTTTGGCGAACCCACTCCTTATCGATCTAGGGTTAACGTATTAGACTTATTGGAAGGCATCCGATCAACTTAATATTAACTTTAGGATTTTGTTAATTTTAAAACGATCATGATCCCATCATAAAGAGATTCCCAATTTTTCCTTGAATAAAATACTTCAAATCAATATTCATCAATGGTTTGATTTCCAGGTAGTGAGGGAGTCACAACGGTCTCGCTTAAAACCCACAACCTTACAAGTTCAATGAACTCGCTTTTGACAAAATCGCCCCATGTCAGAAACAAAGAAAATTTGTATTTTATTCCGTGTTTCATAAACACGAGAATCTCATAATCGTTTGTTTATTTTAAAATCTTGAGTCGTTACAGATTTTATCTTGTTTAGCAAGCATGGCATGGTTGTCGTATCTAATACATACATCTTTAATCTAATTAAGCATGCATCTTTATAAACTACTCTACACATACATTAATCATATGCGCATATATATGTAAAGTGCAATAAATAAACGTGGTTGGTTATGGCTTTATCCTATGTGATCTTCATTAAGATAATGACAAAGGTCTAGGTCAATCTATGGTGAAAAATAACTACAAGCTAACTATTACATGTCTTCTTTCTTGTATTGCTTCCTTGGATGTCCTCCTTGTGGGATTACCCTTGATCTTCGAATCTTCATGTCTTCGTGTACATTACAAGAATTAAATATGAAAACTAATCTAATGAACTTACAAGAAGAACTCGAGTTACCACTACAAGAAATTTGCAATCACACAACACCTATGAAACAACGGTCGACCAAAAAACCGTTGCCCCAAATTAGGAGACGACGGGGAATTTTTTTTCTGCGAATAACTGTTGTTAGACAACATGTAGAACAACGGTTATAGCAGTTTTTCGAAAGACTTGTCTCTGTGGCATCCTCTTATCGAGGTAGACAACAGTTCTTAAATTGCACTGTTGTCATAGATCTTTAACATAACCGTCCAAAACCGTTGTTAATAAGCTAACTTATTGTAATCTCAGACAATGGTTTTGGACTAATTTGAAAAAACAGTTGTTACAAAATATACATATAAACAACGGTTTACGGAGTCTATTGTATAAAGGAGTCAACAGAGAAGCATCATACAACGGTTTTACAATTTTGACAGAATAACTGTCGTCTGTTTACAAGAAATCATGGCACCACCTGATTGGTGGAAAATATTTCACTTGGATCGCTGAGTTGGCGAAATGAGAGTCGTTGATTGATTTTACTTGGATTGCTTAGTTGGAAGAATGAGGACCGTCGATTGTGAGAATTTATCACACAACGGTATTTTGCAGAAACCGTTGTGTAAAATCTAAAATTCAGATTGGTTGATAATTAGCGAAATAATCTTTTAAAATGACTTTTTAGACGATCAAACCTTACGGATGTTAACATATATTGATTTTAGCCATGTAAAAAAATAATAAAAAATTTCAAAATTTATCTTGCTTGACTTTATAAGGAAAATGAGGTAAAAGTACAACTTCCTAAAACAAGATTCGTTACCGATTAACAAAATAAATTTTTCAAATAATTTTTTGGGCGATCCAACCGTACGGATCTTAACATATATTGATTTTAGCCACGTAAAAAAATAAAAATAAAATAAAATTTATCTTGCTTGAGTTTTTAAGGAAAATGAGGTTAAAGTACAATTCTCTAAAACAAGATTCGTTGTTGATTAATGAAATAATTTTTGAAATAATTTTTTGGACGATCTAACCGTACGGATGTCAAAATATATTAATTTTATCCATGTAAAAAAATTTAAAAAATTTTAAAATTTATCTTGCTTGACTTTATAAGAAAAATAAGGTAAAAGTACAACTCCGTGAAATAAGATTCATTGCTGATTAAGGACATATTTTTTCAAAATATTTTTTGGACGATCCAACCATACGGATGTTAAAATATATTTATTTTAGCCATGTAAAAAAATAATAAAAAATTTCAAAATTTATCTTCCTTGAGTTTTAAAGGAAAATGAGGTAAAAGTACAACTCCCTAAAACAAGATTCATTGCCGATTAACGAAATAATATTTTGAAATGATTTTTTCGACGATCAAACCGTACGGATGTTAACATATATTGATTTTAGCCATGTAAAAAAATAATAAAAAAATTTAAATTTATCTTGTTTGTGTTTTTAAGGAAAATGAGGTAAAAGTACTACTCCCTAAAACAAGATTCAATGCCGATTAATGAAATAAATTTTTTGAATGATTTTTTGGATGATCCAACCGTACGGATGTTAAAATATATTGATTTTAGCCATGTAAAAAAATAATAAAAAATTTCAAAATTTATCTTCCTTGAGTTTTAAAGGAAATTGAGGTAAAAGTACAACTCCCTAAAACAAGATTCGTTGCCGATTAACGAAATAATTTTTTGAAATGATTTTTTCGACGATCAAACCGTACGGATGTTAACATATATTGATTTTAGCCATGCAAAAAAATAATAAAAATAAAATTTATCTTGTTTGTGTTTTTAAGGAAAATGAGGTAAAAGTACTACTCCCTAAATAAAGATTCGATGTCGATTAACGAAATAAATTTTTTGAATGATTTTTTGGACGATCCAACCGTACGGATGTTAAAATATATTGATTTTAGCCATGTAAAAAAATAATAAAAAATTTCAAAATTTATCTTCCTTGAGTTTTAAAGGAAAATGAGGTAAAAGTACAACTCCCTAAAATAAGATTCGTTGCCGATTAACGAAATAATTTTTTGAAATGATTTTTTCAACGATCAAACCGTACGAATGTTAACATATATTGATTTTAGCCACGTAAAAAAATAAAAAAAAATTTAAAATTTATCTTGTTTGTTTTTTTAAGGAAAATGAGGTAAAAGTACTACTCCCTAAAACAAGATTCGATGCCGATTAACGAAATAATTTTTTTGAATAATTTTTTGGACGATCCAACCGTACGGATGTTAAAATATATTGATTTTAGCCATGTAAAAAAATAATAAAAAATTTTAAAAGTTATCTTTCTTAAGTTTTAAAGGAAAATGAGGTAAAAATACAACTCCCTAAAACAAGATTCGTTGCCGATTAACGAAATAATTTTTTGAAATGATTTTTTCGACGATCAAACCGTACGGATGTTAACATGTATTGTTTTTATCCATGTAAAAAAATAATAAAAAAATTTAAAATTTATCTTGTTTGTATTTTTAAGGAAAATGAGGTAAAAGTACTACTCCCTAAAACAAGATTCGATGCCGATTAACGAAATAATTTTTTTGAATGATTTTTTGGACGATCCAACCGTACGGATGTTAAAATATATTGATTTTAGCCATGTAAAAAAATAATAAATAATTTCAAAATTTATCTTCCTTGAGTTTTAAAGGAAAATGAGGTAAAAGTACAACTTCTTAAAATAAGATTCGTTGCCGATTAACAAAATAAATTTTTCAAATGATTTTTTGGGCGATCCAACCTTACAGATCTTAACATATATTGATTTTAGCCACGTAGAAAAATAAATAAATAAAATTTATCTTGTTTGAGTTTTTAAGGAAAATGAGGTAAAAGTACAACTCCCTAAAACAAGATTCGTTGCTGATTATCGAAATAATTTTTGAAATGGTTTTTTGGACGATCCAAATGTTAAAATATATTTATTTTAGCCATGTAAAAAAATAATAAAAAATTTCAAAATTTATCTTCCTTGAGTTTTAAAGGAAAATTTATCCAACCGTACGGATGTTAAGATATATCAATTTTAGTCATATGAAAAAATTATTAAAAAATGAAAAATGATTTTTTCATTTTTCACACCATTTTTGGTTTTCCCCCTTTAATTTTCATTTCCCCCTTCCTTCTAATTTTCATTCCCCCCCTTACCTCCCCCTTCCCCTTTCTTTAGATCTGACCCCTCTTCTTCTCCTCTTTCTACTCTTCCATGTCTCTCCCACGACTTTTCTCTCTGTCCTCTCTCTACATGGTTTTGCCGTGGATTAAGTGTGTATTATGATGGGTTTAGATTTTTGAGTTTTCAAACCCTAACCATCTCCCTCTAGAATGTTGAAGATATAATTGGAATGACAATTTTGACGAGACCAAAGATGAGAGTATCGATAGTGCTTGGAAGGTGAGGCAATTTGCATTGATATTTACTAGTAGGCTTACCCCTCTTCCTCTTCTGCTCAGACATGGCCAATCTTCTTACTCCTCCACAAAATCTAATCTTCATCGCCGGTCATTCAAGATACTCTTCAGTTTCCTATCCAGGTTCATATTTTATGTTAATTATTGGATTTTTGATGTACCCTTTTGAATTCTTGATAAATCTTGCTGACCCCTATTTGTGATTTGTGTGATTTCAGAAAGTTAGTTGTGGTATTAGAGGAATTGGTATTGGTCATACAGTAAACATTGAATTTTGTTCTTCTTGTTCTTGCTGGTTAAATGGAAATTACTAATTTTAGCTGATTTTACAGGTAATTTGGGCTTTAAAATGGGCATCTGAATGAATTGGTAAATATATATGCTTTATTTGGAGTTTTGTTCTGATTATTTATGGGTTTTGGTTTAACTAATTGGAGATTTTTAAAATTGATGGTCCTCTATTTTACACAAAAAACTCCTCTGTCTAAATTCCATAGTGTTCTTCAGCCATAATTTTGAGTGAATGACACTTATATATGTGTGTTAATTTTGTGGTTGTTAAACACAGGGAATGTGCTAAAGAACCGGTTAGGTTCCACTCAGGTGCAGCAGAGAATAAGCTGAAATCTCATATACAAGAAGTACTCAAATGCTGAGGGAGGAGCTGTTTCTCTTCTTCCACGGGCCACAGGTAGTAATAGATCAAATTAATTTATGACTTCCAGATGAAATTGGAGAGGGACACGTTTTCTGGATATTGCAGATAATTCAATGGTACAACTTCATACTTTGAGTCCGACATATACTGTGATGATTATTTTCTGTGTGACCTTAATTTCCTTCTCCATTTCCAAGCTGAATAACTTGAAAATATGAAACATTTCAAATTGATCAGCTTCATACTTCTGCTAGTTTTTTTAAGAATACTAGCATATACTATTTGTGACTCTTACCTATTTTTCATACTTTCTTAATTCTTTTTCCACAAGTATTTTCATTTGTAATCTAATATTTTCAGAGAAGCAAGCATGTTATTAACTTGATTGCAAATGATTCAGCAAAAACAATTTTCCTGTTATGAACGGCTTTTAGTATCTAGATTTCCTTGTCAGGCCACATAATTGAATTATATAGTAGATATATCTACACAGGTTTTGTAGATTGTATCTAGATAATAGACATATGTATGTTATTTTGCAAAAGTTGTTCTGCCTATGCTACATATACTAGGAATGTTATGTTTTTTTTAAAACCGACTGGATTCAGAACCGCCTTGTGCAGATCTAGGGCTGTGGTCTTGAAGCAGTTATCTTTATTAGTTTTGTTCTTTTAATGCATTGTACATAACTGCACTTCATTTTAATACTAAAGATGTATAATGTTTATGATCCAGTGGCTTGAATCAGAAATGCTGCGGCTCACTCATCTTCATGATAGAGCAAGTGATTTAGGCAATAAGAAAAAATATCCTTTGCTGTTAATTTTATGTTTCGTTCTCTCTGGGTTTTTCTTCTTCTTTGAACATTGTAAACAATCATTATGGATAAGTTATATACACATGCTTATGGCAACACAGGTGATTTACCTTGTGATATAGTAGTATTTAATTCTTACTTCTGAAGATAATGATAGTGAAATTGATAGTAATAAACAAGGTTTGCTTCTCACCTATCTGTCTATAATATAAACACTATTATTCAATAATCTTTTTATAATTACAAAAAAGTCTTTTGTTTGTTCAGAAATGTGTATGAGGGATAAAGGCTCTGGCTTTAGCAGGAGAGGAAGGGAGCCAATATCTCCAGGAAGTAATGATGTAAATGATTCCTGGAGTGGTGACAGGAATATACTAGTAAGAATGGAGAAATTGATACTAATTTACTAGACTAATATATGTATGCTCTGTTTATATTATAAAGAATTAGCATTTTATCAATGATCATCAACAATAGGTATTGTCAAAGGTGGGTTCTACTTTAGGGATAGTAGAACATGGCGTTGAGTGTCGTATTTACCTTCATATGTACCTTTTCGGCAGGTAATTGCTCTGTGAACTCGTGTTATACTTTTCTTGCATTGAGTACATGAGATTTTACATTCAATATATGTTTATGAAGCTAGCCTTCCTGAAGATGAGTGTCATTATGCGATTTATGACTATGATTTTATGACCGTAGAGAATTGGCAGAAGAGCAGAATTTTCTTCATTGAATGGTAAGTACAAAATGCAAGGTCTTAAATTTGCTTTATTTGCATTCCATTTCGTTAAGTTCATTTATTTATGATCTGTATATGGTTGTAAAGGTGTCCAAGGTAAGGAGCAAAATGATTTACGCAAGCTATAAAGACAGATTTAAGAGGGAATTCGACGGCATCCAGCTTGACTTGCCAGCCACTGATCCAACAGAAATGGGACTTGATGTTTTCAATAGCCAAGCTGATTAAAATGTGTACATTAATGAGCATTAGTAGAAATAGATTTTAAGTTATAATTATAATTCTTGTAGAGAACCATTGTATTGTAAATTTAATTTCAATTGTGAAATAATAATTGAATTATTATAATACCATTTTATTTGAAAACTGGTTTAATTTAAATAATGAGATTAATTTTATAAACAGTTGTGTGAAAGCCACATTAAAAATGATAAAAACCGTTGTATGTCTCAGTGCACATAGTTTTTTTTTAAAACTGTTGTCTTTTGATATTATTTGTAATGGTTTAAATCTTTTACACCATTGCGTAAAGCTGTTGTGAGCATAGCTAAAACACAATACCTAAAAAATAAAAAACCGTTGCGTAAAGTATCTCATACATTTATTTCTTAATAAAAACCATTGAGTAACTAGATGAAATAAATACATAAACTGTTGTAGGAGTCAATTCTCATAACACTATTTTTAACTATTGTGCCTGTAAATTGTTACAACGGCTAAAAAACTGTTGTTTGTAGAATATTATAAAGGGTCATATGCGTTGTGTGAATAAAAAGAGACAATGGTTTTATATTCGGTTGTGTGATGTATTTGTTACAATGGTGCGTAACCATTGTATGAGTGCCAAACACACCGCCCCCGGATAGACAACGAAAAATTCATCTTTTAGACAACGGTGGAAAATCATTGTCTGATTCAATATTTCTTGTAGTGTACATTCGAGATTTAATAATTACAAGATTAAACGACATGCAAGCCGTATTTGAAAAACCAAAACCATTAACCTAAGGTCACAAGCCATAACTATCCACCATGCTTAATTAACACAAAATAACATGTTAAAACACATAATCTGATCTTAACATATCATACCCATCATGATCTAATCATAAAAACCAAATATTAAAAAAAATCAGAAAATTAAAATTAAATCTGATAACATTAAATCGTAGATTACAGGGCCTAAACGACGTCAAACGCCTTACAGATCAGTCGATTATAGCTTTAGCTATCTATTACGTTCAGACACTCGATTCCATATGAAATAGCGTATTCGTTCGCCAAAATCGGACACCAAATCCAGATTTCAGCAAATCTGCTGCATCCGATTCAGAATCGTATCAAATACGATTCTTATAATAAGAACAAACACAAAACATGTACATATCAGTATATATACAGATTATATAATCATCATATGATTATAAAACTCTCATGAATATCATATATTCAAAACATATATACACATACGCATATATAAACATAACAACATGTAAAACATACAAAATCACATACATAACAGTCATGGAATATTATATACATGTTATCATCATAAAACCAGTAAATACATAAACGAATTAAACACTTTTTGCAAGTAGCTCTGATGCCATTGTTGGGTTTCGAGCACATAAACGCAACGGAAATAATAGTTAAAAACGTAAAAAAAAAATCAGAATTTTCGAAACCCACCGCATGATCCATGCAAAAAACATATATTTAATTCGTAGATCAGATTGTTTACCTTAAGAAGCTTTACCAATTGGTTGACTAATGGAGATCCAAAACTTGTTCAATCACCACGCATCCCGCTCTCGCGATCTACGCTCTATCGGTATCCACACGAATGCTTGAACGCAAGGATTGAATGTGTATTAGCACAAATTCCTTTCTTCTTGCTCTCTTCATCTCTCTCTTGGTGGCTAGGATTTTAGTAAAGTCTTTTTCACAGAAAAATCAGCCACACAAGAGATTTTATATAGAGAGTAGAAAAATGAATTATAACTCTTAACTAATTAGGAGTTATTATTAATTCAAAATTCCTATTTGTATTATAATTAAGTCTCACTTAATTATTTAACAAATAAATTTCATAATTAATATTAGTAAATTCGAATATCAATATTTATCTAATTAATTAAGTCATACTTAATTAACATTATAAATAATTCGGATTACTTTAATATAATTTAAATTAAATAATCCTTAAAGCATTCTTAGTGTGTGACCCTATAGGTTATTATTACGTTGGCAATGAATTTTAAATCTAATTTAAAATCGTAAATAATATGCGGCATCTAGTAATACATCATTGTTACCCAAGTAATAATAATTGAATCGGTGATCGATTAAACCTTTTGCGAATAATGTATAATGTAATATAATCCCTTTAACCAAATATTATAGATTAAACTAGAGGCATTTAATGTGTCACCCTCATCATAGTTTAATCCAAGTTTCCTTGATCAATGAGTAGACTATCATATCAAATCAACATTTGAGCGTGGCCACGCATTTCGTAGTCTAGCTCACACAAGAGGCCAATAATATCACTCCTAAAATAGGAGGGTTAAATCTCATCTAGATCATTCATATTTCTCATACGATTCATAATATACCCAATGTCCACTTTTATCATTACCCAGTCAAGGAAATTTTTTAATGGAATCAATGTATATTTATTCTCGTATAGAAATATAATGACTTCAGGTCTAAGGACCATTACAACATTATCACTATAAGAATTACTTATGACACAACAGACATGTAGAATCTCACATCGGGTCTGTCCAGCACCATGTACATATACATCTGCCTGTGTTTTTTACTTTAGTATCAATATACCTATGATCAATGAGATGTGATCATCAGTCAACAAACACACCGGTCTTAATACATTATTATTGTCCCTTAATAATAATACTCGACTAGGGGCCTTTAGGAATATTGATACTATTCTCATAATCTCATTTCTAAGTCACGTACTTAGAGATATAGAATTGCATATCATATTCCAAGGACATTTATTAATCCAACATTTATATCGCAGTAAATTAAGAAATAATAAATTATAAAGGGAATAATCGATAGAGCATAAACATTAATAATCCTAATGTCATAAACTAAAACATCATAGTGTTATCTCTAGGGCACAAACATTAACACAGGGTGCATCTCGTCATTGTGTTCATCCATCATAGTGGTGAACCTAGTAGATCTATGATAAGCAGCCTCGAGGTCCTTCCATTCCTTCTTCCTCTTCTCCTCCGAGCTAACATATTTCTTCTCCATGATGGAGAGCTTTCCCTCCACCTCATGAGCCCTAGACTCTCACTCCCCCGAGGATATAGTCATCTGCTTCATGGAATCCTGTAATGTATTGTAGTCGTTTCTCATTTTGATAGCTTGAGTAGAGGACGCCGCGAAATAAGCATTGGCCTGGACAAAGAAAATATGAGTTTGAGTATAAAGGGCCGAGCCCCCAAGGAGTGATTCCTACAATATTTTCCAAGTTCTAAGAAATTAAGAACTTAAGCGAAAATTTGCACAAGGAAAAACATACCTGATAGAGGGCTTGAGCACCCAACATCTCAGCCTCGAGGAGTTTCTCACCAGAAGAGACGAATAAGAGGTCGGGAGGAGTAATGCAGTTTTTCGACCACTCGAGAGCAAGAGGCGGGTTGCCGAGAACGGAGTCGTTGGAAGAAATACCCCATCTGGGCTCGAAAGGGGTCCTGGCACTCCCGTCAAAATCCTTGGTCCTCTTAAGGCCAGATCCTGACGCCTCGAGGAAGGCAAGGACCTTAGGAATATGGTTGGCCTTCTTGATAGCATCTCTGGCCATCCTGCTCGTAACAACATCGCTCGGCTTAGCTTTGGCGTCAAGAGCCTTAGCAGCTGAAATAAGAAGAAAAGAAACAGATGTAAGAATAAACTTGCACAAATTAATGAAAACAAGTATAAATACCTTCTATAGAGAGGCAACTAAGGCCAACCTCGACAAGCTTTACTTCTGCCACGAACTCCCAATAAGGGGTCCTCCCATCATCGTCAATAAGAAGATCTCGGGCATGAAGCTCGACATCAGAAAGGTTAAGAATGAAGTGGGAACTATCAACTGGGCTACTAAAGTCACGTCTGAAGTATGCCCCCCAGTCTCCATCCTTCCACTCAACGACCACAAACTTCTTGTTCCAATTATGGTTTGATTCATTGAGGGAACTGGTGTTCACCATTTGAGGAACGTGGGCTCGGTGTTGAATCACTACCCAACCAGGCTGCGTCACAGGAGATGATGACCACAACTTCCATGCGGGGAAGCTCCGGCCGACCAGAAAATAAATGGAGGCCTTTTGGCCTACCAGGAGCCTCCATATCAGAGCCATGACGGCCACAACTTTCATGCGGGGAAGCTCCGGCCGACCAGGCAACAAATGGAGGCCTTTTGGCCTACCAGGAGCCTCTGTATTAGAGCCATGACGGCCACAACTTCCATGCGGGGAAGCTCCGGCCGACCATGCAATAAATGGAGGCCTTTTGGCCTACCAGGAGCCTCCGTATCAGAGTCATGACGGCCACAACTTACATGCGGGGAAGTCCCGGCCGACCAGCCCACAAGTTGGGGCCTTTTGGCCTACCAGGAGCCTCCGTATCAGAGCCATGACGGCCACAACTTACATGCGGGGAAGCCCCGGCTGACCATCCCACAAGTTGGGGCCTTTTGGCCTACCAGGAGCCTACGTAGTAGAGCCATGACGACCACAACTTGCCTCCGTAATGGCCTTGGCCTACCAGCTAACAAATTGAGGCCTTTCAGCCTATCAGAAGCTCCTGAAGGAGAGCTTTGAGACCTTCAAAAGTTGTTCCGGAGACCCTCTTGAGAGGTCCTTTGGAGATTTCTTGAAAAGGATAGCTCTCAGCAGAACCAAGTTTCGTGAAGACTAGAACGTCTACGAGAACGAGTTAGTTGAGGTGCATAGCATCATACAAGAGAAGTTTGGACTAGTTCAATGAAGTATACGGCTTCCTATAAGGACAAGTACAATAGAACACAGAGCGTTCAGCAAAAACGAATACAGAACGTCCACCAGGATGAGTACAGAATATTCGCTAAAACATCCATAGCAGAGCCCTGAGGAACTTAAAGGAAACCTTGAAATTAATTCCATGGACAATCAAGGACAACATGAGCACGATAAGGTGTGTAGAAACCTAGAACTCTTAGTGAGAAGTTCAAATAAAAAAGTGAGGTGCAGGAACCCCTGGTCAACCACCTCCAGGCCAACCAAGAAGTGGTCGACCAGAAGGTGGCCGACCAGGAGGGTCTCCTCCAAAGTTGTCGAGTAGCCCACAATTGGGGGCATGAGGCCGAGCAGAGCCTCCTGCCCCAGGAGGTTCTGCTCAACGCCGATGCCCCCCCTGCCCCAGGAGGTTCTGCTCAACGCTGATGCCCCCCCTCGAAAATTTTGAAAAATTTCAAAAAAAAATATGAAAAAATCAGAAAATTTTGAATTTTTTTAAATTTTCAGGATTTTAAGATTAAACCCAGATTAAGGTCGATTAGTGAAATTAAGCCCAGATTAAGGCCGATTAGTGTATATTAAGCGTAATCAACCCAGATTAAGGTTGATTAGTGTATATTAAGCGTAATTAACCCAGATTAGCGATAAATAGTGATGCGTATGATGAAATTAGCCCAGATTAGGGTCGTTTAACCCATTCACTCTTATAATTAGTGTAAATTAAGGATAATTAGTGTCTTTTGCATACTAATTAGTCTTAATTAGCCCCGATTAGGGCAAATTAGCCTCTATTAAGGCCAATTAGTGCATTATAGCTTAAAATTAGGCTCTTTTAAGCCTAATTAGCAATTTGTATATGGAAATTAGCCCCGATTAGGGTCGATTAGCCTCGATTAGGGCCAATTAGCAGTTTTCGCCCTATAATTGACCTTGAGGAAGGTTAAGGGGTGATAACCGCTTGCTTTATAGTCCCGATTAGGACCGTTTAGTGTTGAACGCCATTCGAATAGCCCATGTGAAGGCCTTAAGTGTGTATGCTCACACTAATAAGCCGTTGTAAACGTGTAGGTCGCTCCACACTTTACGATAGCGCGGCGATACCCATGAAGGGCTGATACCTATGAAGGGCCGATACCCATGAAGGGCCGATACCCGAGAAGGGCCAAAAGTACCCCGAGTCGCGAATACACCATATAACTTCCACGAAAAATCAAGCAATATTCACGGAAGTTGGGGGCAAATGATATGGATGAAAAATATATCCTAAAGGCACATTAAATATTGCATTAACTACACTTGGGCTTCTTATTTAAAAGTCCAATACAGACCTGTCTGGTCCGAACTCATAGCAGCGTCAAGACGGCCCATGTAGACGAGGCCCATTAGCTGAGGTCGTCAAGGTCCACGAACACAAGTTGTTCACGGACTAGGCCCAATACGGCTGGAAAAGTAGAGACATGTATTCTAAACGGACTCAAAGTCCTACACAGAAGGTTCTGGAACTCCGTCCTCAATAGTATTCCTAATCACCATCTAAGTTGGAGACTTGTCCACCAAGTCTCCCAACAGAATTCTAACCCTAGACTCACCTCTATATAAAGGGCTCTACCCCTCAACCTAGAACTACGTTTTTGGCTTGATTCTTTACAACACAGTAATACGTAGGCATCTTGCATCAATAGTCCCGAACGCAAGAACAACCATTAAAGCTCGAAACTCACCAACCCTAGTATTAAATACTAAAGTACTCAGGTTTTTATTACACAAATTGGGGAAATAATAAGTATAGAAATGGGTCTTATAGTCTCATCCCACCCATTTTCAAAGTTTCAAATGTTATCAAGATTTAGTTGATATCAAGATTTTAGCACATTCAGAGTTAGTCTGGTTGGCCAAATTCTGAAATTAGGTAAGGAATTTCAGTAATTTAAACTCCATACCAGACGTTTGGTTCAGAAAAAAAAAATTATTTTATACTTATTCCTCAAAACCACAAGGTCTGGGTTTTTCATACCGAAGCTGGGAAAATTTTATATTCATTCCCCAGACCCCCAAAATATGGATTTTTAATATCTAAGTAGGGAGGTGGGTAAGAGTGAGGAACATGTATATCAATTCCAATTTTGTTTTAATATATTTTTAAACACTTAAATGTAAATATTTAATACAAATATAAACTTATGAACCAAAAATATATAAAATAATAATAAAATTAATACATTTAATTAAATTAAAATTACTGACTTAAAATATTTTAATTAAAAAATATTTATTATAGCACTTAACCAAACACATAATATCATATATGATGCATCATCCCCATACCACTCTAACCCGATTTTTAATTTAACCTAATAACACATCTTGAACCAAACGACCCTTAAGTCGATAAGAAGAGTTGCCAAAAATGCAACTCATAAGCCACTCCTAGGAGGTACTGCCGAATACGAATCACTTCCAGTCATATGCCATCATGGTATTCTAAAACCCCAATAAAACATGCCCGTGAAAAAAAAGACTCGTGCCTTTGTCGAGGCAGGAGCCTTTCTCAGAGCAGACATCAGCAAATGACATACTAACAAGTTATCCTGCTAGAGTCTAAAACTAGTCGCAAAATTTCCTAAAACCAAATTTAAACGTGTAGATTAAAAAAGAAACTCTGGTACTATATTATATCAATAGCATAAATCTTTGTAAAAAATTACATGTTCCTATATTCCTATATGAATTTCTCACACCAATATGCTACAAAGATAAAAACTGTTTACTGGTAGCATAACTTGATTATTTAATTATCTTTACTATGCGCAACTAACCAATGATAATAAGATGGCAAGGTTCACAAAGCAAGACCGAATAAGTAGAAAAATGTTGATGTACACAAGAAAGATAGGGGTCAAATGGAACTTATTAGTTGCAAAGACAAAATACAACAGGAATTAGCTGAACTAGTCATGAAGTTCGTCCAAATTTTATGATTTCCGTCCTGTGTCATGACTAATGATACAAGAAAACACACAGATAGTCACATATTTACCTATGCATTATTTGACCTAAAACCAAGTATGAGTATGATAACTTCATTACAGTTCTGAATTCGGAAATGCTTGGACACTGAAAATAGCTTCAACAAAACACACACACTCATAAACGAATATGATGCATCAGTTGCAAATTCATAGTTATTTTCAAGAAGGTAAAAAGTATGCAGAGCAATATTAAGGAACCTTATTACAACTAATTTAGGTCAGTGGCTTTTAAACAATATTGCACATTCTAAAAATATGGTAAACAAAATTGTACCTTGTCGTTCATTAAATTCCACCGGTAGCTAGAACAAGTCTGCTTTTCTGACTCAAATAAGATCAGCTAATCTAAATTAAATCTCCGGGCAAGTTCCACTACTTCCCTGCACAAGGCGGGAACCAAAAAGGAATCGGACGTGGAAAGAAATAAGGTAAATATCATGCTAGCTATCATGAAAGTTGAGGAGGGCCACTTTTACAATTTTCTGAATCCGGTCAACCAGCAAAATAAGTAATCCAATATAAAAGGAAAAATTGTAGAACAGTTGAAGCTTATGAGATGCATATCTATATCGAAGTCACTCAATTGAAAATGCAAACAAAAATTGCAGAAAAAGAAGATATTGAAGTGAACTCTCATATATGCAAAATAACCAAAAAAAGTGATAATGTGGAGCAGGACTATTCTTGCACTTTATAGGGCATCAAACAAGTCATCCTTGTTAACCAAACCAATCTGACTACAGTTCACGTGTTAGGAATGCGAACTGGAACATAAATGAAGGTGGAAGGGTTAATAATACATACTTTTTATCCATTGCATTATAGTATTAGTTAGTCTTAATTTGATACACAAAAGCGCAACACCAGAACATCATACGGAACATTTCAAAATGATAATTATTTTCTATGACACTATATGAGAAGATGCAACATAAAAGAACTAAAACTCAATATTTTTACATGAAAAAGTTCAAAATGTAATATTCAAGTTTTCATGAAAAGGTTTTTAAATGCGGGCTTGTTTTACCTTGTGTAAAGATTCCGCGCAATGCATATGAGAATGATACAACCATGAACGCTTAGATAATAAACAAGTATATATGAGCCGCAGCTAAATTAATTTTTACTGCGCACTAATCATGAACGCTTAGATAATAAACAAGTATATAATGAGCCGCAGTTGCGTGAAGGCTAAATTAACTTTTGTTGCGCAGTGCGCGTATTATTTTACCCAAAAATGAAGGCACACACTTGAACATGGTTTTAATGCATGCATATCAAATAAAGTAACTTATATATGTATATACTATATTATAAATACTTATGTGACATATAAATTAAGTTTATGTAACTAAGTATTCTTGGAGGACTTGTTTTTATAAATCCTCCCCTTTTTGCTGTTGATTGACATGTATGGTTAAGTGTCTCCAATTCATTAATAGCAGTAATTTTAACTAAATGTACGATGTACATGATTATATAAATTTCACTTCTACAAAATTTACATGCCTATTCCCCGCCCCGTCTCCAATTTTGGATCTATATTAAAAATATATAAATTAAAAAGATTAACATTCCAATATTTGGATCAACACTCATTTCCGACATCTTACCCAGAGTCTACGTAACATGAAAAAAGGTGATTTTGTACTTTAATAAATTATTAAATACTAAAACATGTAGCTCAGCTATTTTTAACAAACTGTGAGCAAGTTTAAGTCAACCACATCTATTGAGAAAATGGTAAAAAAAAATCTATACAAGCATTTAAATATACTAATTAAAAATTCAAGTTATTAAAATGAAAATAAACTAAATACAGATGCCAGAATATGTCCACAAAAATAAATATTTTCTAATATAGATTTTCGGATGAAGTTTCAAATGATTTTGTTTCTTAAAGTTCCCAGTTCCAAGTTGAGATAAATTACAAATATTAGGTTCAGAGTTGATGCAAACAAAATAATTGATAGATTCAAGTTGTGTATATTTATTAATAATCATTCATGAATAAAGATTATTTGTAATTTGTAAGATATGGGACTGTTTCACTTACATTAGACTAGTAGATCAATATGAATATTCTATTTGAGTAGTGCTAGGTATCCCAGATATATTTCCCAAAAAATTTAACAAATGACGTTGCTGACATATGGCTGATTTTGATTCGTGGGCGCATATATATGCAAGCGGGGTCTCATATTATTATTAGGAAAATTGCCAAATATTTAAATGACATACATCAGATTTGGGGAATTTTTTGGTGTAAAAATTTGGGATTTTTAGCATTTTCCATTCTATTTTTATTTTTATATAGTCATAATATTTGGTTTCCTTTATTTGAAAAAGGTAAATGTACTAATATTGGAAAGTAGACATTATTAATGATCAGTTTTTTTGGTAAGAAATTTTCTTAGCTTCCTAGTTAACACATTTATATGTAGAATCAATAGTCGTATCAATAGTCTTTGATTTTCCCATTTTCTAGCAACGTGATTTTTCATCATTACCAAGTACCTCCTCATCAAAATTCGTTAAAGGATCGATACTTAACTCAGACAACACATTTGCAACAAAAAATCATTGTTATTGAGTCTCAAAGATGTCTTAATATATAACTCCAATCACAATTGATTACAAGACATGTTAGTTTAAAAATTTCACATGCTTTAGTCAAAATAGAGAGAATCAAAAGTTGACAGATATGAATATATCTACAACCCATAGATAACTACCCAAGTAAATTTTTTAGAGGATTACTCTATAAAAAATATATAAACAAATGTACGTGTAACTTGAAACTGTCTTAGCATTTTAGTATTGGTTTTAAACAATTCCTCCTCTTTTATAATTCAAGTAAGAGATAATAAATATACTTTTTTTATGTATTTATGAAATACAATAAATGAGCAAAGAGTAGGTTAAGTAATGCGGAGTATCATCTACTCACTTTTACATATAAAATTCTAGCAACATACCAGATACCACATGAGTAATTTAGACTAATGATGACCTTAAACAGGGATGTTGGTTGAAACTAACATTACTCTGTCTCAAAACAAGGGCATCAGTGGGCAAAGAGCATTCAATTAAAATCAAGTCATGTTAAGTTTATCCAATCTTAACACATTGACTTGAATATAAAAATATAAAGTGCATTATACATAAATGTGTCATTGCTTGTTTGGGCATAACATAAGATAAATAATTATCTTCAATAAGCAATCTACTTAAGGTGCTTTAATCATTCAGATTATTGTATGTTATTATCCTTTAGTTACAACCAATTAATATATTCAAAACTCGCCATCTAGTAAAAAAAATTACTAGTGAACATTCTACACAAAATCAAATAATGTAATTTCTAAAGCCTCTAAAATATCTCTGTTGTTGGGTTAAAACATAAAATTTAATAGTTAAATTGCACACAAGTACTATCATATTTATATTATATACAATTTCCGCACAGGACTTAGATAATTTCAAGTAGAGAGGTCCGAATAAATTGTAAATGACAAAACTACCGTCAAATCGTCAATATGATTATCTTTCACTTTCAATAGAATAACTGATTCGCCAGTTGAAGTATATAATACAACACAAATATACAACTAAAGCAACATGAAAATTTTGGGCATAACAGATTCATGTTTAGAGCACCTAAAAGATTGACATGGCTATGGCTAACCTATGAATCGCTTGTCTCAAAACAAGATCCATATCATTATCATCAAAGTACTTTTGAACTTTGAAGCTCTCATCTTGAATCCCATATAGCTTTGATGTATCAGCATGGGGACCTCTAGCCATTGCAGAATCAGTAGCATTTGAATTCTGAATAGTTTTTTAATTACTTAAATTATGCCAGAAACTAGACAGTAAAACTAAGCAGTACGCTAATAGGAAGAAGTGCAATATCACAATGGACATCAAGTGTCTAACCTTGGCATGGTTCTCAATAGGTTTCTCAGATGAAGAAGAAGTAATACTGGAAGAAATTTTCTTTTGACCCCTTTTCTTGCGATTTTTTTTCTTCTTTGAAGTTTGTGTCTCTGCAAAAGTAATGGAACTAATCAATCTTGTTACATAATGGAAAAGCAAGGTATCTTGTATCATTTTCCAACTACAACACGGCTGTAGGGGATAGGAAGCAAACTATTAAAGAAAATTCTTGCATCAATTTTCTAACTATAATGCACAACAGTAGGGTATGAAGTAGAATATGAATCAAGGGAAATCCTTGCATCTATTTTCAAACTACCATCCATACCTGTACTGAGTAACAAAAAGTATAATTAGAAAGATAGCATGAGATAACGACACCAAAGAATACCACATACATATTCCGTTACTCTATTGTTACAAAATGAAATGCTTGTACATTATACATATTACTTGAGGATATGCTAATCTGCAAATTATTTGATGAGGTAGGCAAGGTTAACCTTTAACATCAGACTGCAGAAGACACATTACTGATATATCAAAACAGAGCAAATAAGTGATTTTAGGGCTTCGAAAATAAAAGAAAACGTGTTTGAGAGTAAAGAACTCTACTATACACTAAAGAAACACATCCTAGCAACTTCGTCCAGATTTCATTACTTCTTCAATATTCTGATAACAAATAGACTTCTTCTGTGTCCTTGAAACATTGTGATTTGTACAAACACACAGCAAAATATGGAATTGTACAGTGCTTCGATTACTGGATACTTAAGCCAGTAAAAAAAGCACGCATACTACAAATGAGGGGAATAAGAAGGGAAGATACCTCCATCTCCTCCATTAATGAATTAAACCAGGTCATCGACTTCACGAATATCTTCATGTTGCCCAGCATTCAATCCAGCCATGAAGTTCTATCAATTTAGAAGATAATCAAGAGTTAAAGTTTTCTAAAGAATTATGATAATTCAACTATATCTTCATGTAATTCTTTTTCTAATGGAAAGTGCACCTTCAGATTTTCTATTTCCTTCACAACTGTCTGCTTCTTCTTTTGGTACAATTTTTTGAACCCGTGAGAAGCGCGGTTTTGTGGCACCAAGAGGCACCAAGTCTCGTTTCCAACAGAGTGTTATGCGCCCGAGGATTCACTCTTGAAGATGTCAGTGAAGATTTTATCCAAAAAGTTGCTATGTCTTCTAAACTAACAAAGAAAAATACCGATGTCAGCTTTTTAAATCACCATGCTGCTTCGTCGTCAATTGTAATGGTTATCTACCATCATTTAGGTGTTTTAGGTTTGGCTTCCACGATATTGTTTACCACAAGAGAAACTTTTGTGCGGTAGACTTTGTCCGGGTCTGGTCTTTTGCTTCTTGTGCGAAATGACAGGAATAAAATTTTCAAAATATATAGTTCGCCGTAAAGTATCCAAGTACAGGACAACTAATTTTGACGTATGGCCGTTGGATCTCAAATTTTGTAATTCTCTTCAGATTCCTTCATGTACTTTAACCAAAGTGAATAACTTGGGGAATGATGCTATATTTGTTGGCCGGGCTTCATCATTATCTGTACCATCGTCAGATATCATAAAGCCAAACTCCATATACTTTATCGATGACAACTAGAAATATTTTACCCGTTTAGGTGGTGGCCATGACATGAGGATCTTCAACACGGATTATCAAGGAAAATCCAGCACATTCAAATATTAGTATAAATATGAGAATTTGAAATCACAACTCAAATCCTGTTATTTGAAATCTCTCATTTGAAATGAAATGTAAGTTTCCAAACGCTCTCTTATGTACTCTGACCCAAAGGAAGAACTTGGGGAAGGAGGCAATATTTGTTTTACGGATGACAATCATCTTCATGGTCCGGTAGTTTCTGTGAAAACAATCTGCGATTAATACAAATAATCAAACAAGTGTGTGCGTGAGTAAACGAAATCAAACGGAGGAAGAAAAGATATAAACAAAAAGAGATCCTCGAGTCCAGTTGAAACTGTCTCCTTAAAGCTATTTCGCCTCTCACCGTATGTGCGAGTCGATAGCCTCCCAGGATAAAACGAGGTAGCGGCGGCGTTACGGATAACGAGCACCTTCAGCGAGCTTGAACGGGCACGAAACTATCACCGAGAGAGAGAGATTTGTTTTTAGAGGCGAATATGTTTTTGGTGTGTCTAACCCTAACGCCTTAGAGGTGTTTATATAGGTGTAGATAGACTTGTGCGCTACTCTTTTCCATAATTAAATATCATTAATTATGGAATCGGTGTAATACTTGCAAGCTACTCTATTCCATAAATAATCTGAAACAGAATCAGATTAAATATATCAAGACATACACCATATCAATTAATCTGAAACAAAATCAAATTAATTTATGCCATAATATTTGAGCCAAATTCTAATGGAAAATAATAATTTCCATTATTAAGAGAATATCATCATATCTCACACATCTTTTAGTCATAATGCTCAAAAATATGACTTACCAATATGGGACTTATACCCATATTTTCCAACAATCCCCCACATGGGTGAGATTGGTGATCTTAGTAGCACACACCAGACAGACAGACAGACAGACACGGAGTTTGACTTGGTGATAGTTTCTTCGATCAGATATAGCATACGATAGGTAGAGAATGCTCCTTGAACCTTCGCTCGAGTAAGCATACCGACTTTACTGGTAGACAGTAGACGTGCTTGTCCTTGAACTGTTCGACCGTTTATGTAAACGATGATATACTTATCACTATATCGTTTCTGACTCGTTCAGCTCTCATGAGTATGTCCATTTTGGCCATGGAACATCGTCCTGGTTCTGCAGAAGTTTCTAAAGAATTGTGCCTCGCAATTCTCCTTTGAAGCGGCCCCACTTCTCTCCCACATAGGTGATCTTTATCTTATAGAGTAACCCGCGTTTACTCAACTGAATTCCATGCGTTCACTCCTGAGCTCCATGTATTCATCAAAGATCATTAAAGGCTCAAAGCTTAACCTCGTACCTTACGGGTCTCACTGTTTCCTCATCATAGGAACAGGCCAGGGGTTACCCCCACAGTGATTTGGTCATCATGATTTAGTTGTCCCATTGAACCAAGTTCTTGGGATCTCCAGTCAGCAATGGTTGGGTGTCCACCATGATGCCGTTAAGCAATAGGCTTAAGGCCCATCCCTCTCGATGATTTCTCAACCACTTCTCTTGATAACCCTTTGGTTAGTGGATCCGCGATATTATCCTTTGACGGTATATAGTCAATAGTGATAATTCCGGTTGAGATCAATTATCTAATGGAACTGTGTCGTCGTCGTATATGACGAGACTTTCCATTATACATCGTGCTCTGTGCTCTGCCAATAGCGGATTGACTATCGCAGTGAATCCCTATTGCAGTTACAGGCTTTGGCCATCTTGGAATATCCTCCAAAAATTGACGTAGATATTCAGCCTCTTCAGCGCATTTATCTAGTGCCACAAACTCAGCTTCCATCGTGGAATGAGTTATCACCGTTTGTTTTGAGGATTTCCATGATATTGCCGCTTCAGCTAATGTAAACACATAGCCACTCGTAGACTTAAGTGCTTTCTTGCTAGATATCCAATTTGCGTCAGTATATCCTTCTAATACTGCTGGGTATCTACCATAGTGCAGTCCATAGTCTCGAGTTCCCCTCAAGTACCTTAGTACCCTTATAATCGCTTTCCAGTGATCAGCTCCCGGATTACTCGTAAACCTACTCAACTTGCTAATTGAGTATGCAATGTCTGGTCTTGTACAACTCATGAGGTACATCAGACTACCAATTATCCTCGAGTATTCCAATTGGGAAACAGCTACACCTTTGTTCTTGGATAGGTGCAAAGTCATATCCACAGGTGTCCTAGCTTTCTCAAAGTCATCCTTAAGAAACTTCTCAAGGATCTTGTCAACATAATGTGGTTGACTTAATGCGAGACCCTCTGATGTTCTAGAAATTTGAATTCCCAGAATTACATTTGCTAGTCCCATATCTTTCATGTCGAACCTTGATTTCAACATGTCCTTTGTAGATTTGCTAACTTTATCATTGCTTCCAGCAATAAGTAGATCATCTACATATAGTGTTATCATGACATAGCCATTGTCATTCTCCTTGACATAGTTGTTCTCGTTATCCTTGTAATAGGCACAGCTATCACATTCATTGATTTTGAAACCATTGGCCAGCACGACCTCATCAAATTTTTCATGCCATTTCATAGGCGCTTGTTTCAAACCATACAATGATTTCACCAATCTACACACTTTCCTTTCTTGTCCTGGGACAACAAACCCTTCAGGTTGTTCCATATAGATTTCTTCATCTATGTCTCCATTTAGGAAAGCTGTTTTCACATCCATTTGATGTACAGTTAGATCACGCATTGCAGCAATAGCAAACATCATCCTTATGGACGTTATTCTCGTTACAGGAGAATATGTATCAAAGTAATCAAGGCCTTTTTGTTGCTTGTATCCTTTAATTACAAGTCTGGCCTTATACTTATCAATAGTGCCATCAGTTTTCAACTTCTTCTTGAAAACCCACTTGCTACCTAATGGTTTGCAACCAGTTGGCAAGTCCACTAATTCCCAAGTATGATTTTGCATAATTGAATCAACTTCATTCTTGATGGCCTCTTTCCACATAGGCCCATCAGGTGAGGTAACCGCCTCCTTATAAGTTTTTGGGTCACCTTCTTCGAGCAAATAGGTCATAAAATCAGACCCATAGGATTTCTCCGTTCGTTGTCTTTTGCTCCTTCTCACTACCCCCACATTTTCGTCTTCACTTTCATCACTCTCATTATCGTCATCTACAGACTCATGAGATCGTTTAGACGTCGTAGGTTGTTGGTTTCCTGGATTACAGGGAAACATCGTCTCAAAAAATGAGGCATTCCTTGATTCCATAATGGTATTCTTTTGAATATCAGGAATCTTGGATTCATGAACAAGAAACCGATATGCAGTGCTGTGTGGAGGATATCCGATGAAGACACAATCCACAGTCTTAGGACCTATCTTCACCTTCTTCGGTGTAGGGATCAGTACCTTTGCAAGGCACCCCCACACTTTCAGGTGTTGGTAACTTGGTTTCTTTTTCTTCCACATTTCATAAGGACTTACATCCTTATTCTTGCGCATCGTAATATTTAAAATATTATTTGCGCTTAAGATGGCTTCTCCCCACATCGATTGTGGGAGCCCAGAGCTTAACAACATCGCATTCATCATCTCTTTCAGAGTGCGATTCTTCCTTTCAGCCACACCATTTGACTAAGGGGAGTATGGTGCAGTGACCTCATGGATTATACCATGTTGTGAACAGAATTCCCCAAACGGTTCAACATATTCACCTCCACGATCACTTCGTATCGTTTTGATTTTCTCAGTTTGTTGTGTCTCAACTTCTTCCTTATAGATTTTAAATTTATCTATAGCTTCGTCTTTGCTTTTCAACAAATATACATAGCAGTATTTTGTACAATCATCAATGAATGTAATAAAATACTTGTTTCCTCCTCTTGTTGGAGCGAATTTTAAATCACATATGTCGCTATGTATTAGGTCTAGCACTTTGGTGTTCCTTTCCACACGTTTAAATGATGATCTTGTTAATTTTGCCTCAACACAAGTCTCACACTTATGTTTTGGATCGATAGTAAGTTTAGGTATGTATTCTTTTGCACTTAAACGTCGTAAAGTGTCATAATTTACATGTCCTAATCTAGCATGCCATAAATTAGGAGACTCAAGCAAGTAAGCAGAAGAATTCTTCATTTCATTATCGTCCTTAACGGACATTACATTGAGCTTAAAAAGCCCATCAGTTAAATAACCCTTGCCTACAAACATACCACTCTTAGACAAAATAACTTTATCTGACTCTATTACAATGCGAAAGCCATGCTTATTCAACAGAGAACCAGACACAAGGTTCTTGCGAATATCAGGCACATAAAGTACATTCTTCAAAGTCAGATTCTTCCCAGAGGTCATCTTCAGGATCACCGTGCCTTCACCCTCAATGGTAGAAGTTGCTGAATTCCCCATGTAGAGCTTCTCACCAGCATCGGAAGCTTTGAGGCTAGAGAAAACCGCCTTGTCTGAGCAAACATGCCTAGTAGCACCAGTATCAATCCACCATTCACGTGGATTAGAACCGACCAGGTTCACTTCAGAGACCGTAGCACATAGGTCTATGTCACCCATCTCCTTGGAGATATTCTCTACCATGTTTGCTTCTTTCTTCTTGTTGGGCTTCTTGGGCTTCTTGCAGTCAGAAGACCTATGACCAACTTTATCACAGTTGTAGCACTTCCCTTGAAATTTCGACTTCGAAATCCCTCCCTTGGGTGCCAGCTTTGCCCCTTTACCAGAATTAGCCTTCTTGGGCTTGGAGCTTTGAGCATGCTCCACCATGTTTGCCTTCTCAGTGGCAGCGTTAACTTTCTTCTCGGACCCTCTGTTGTCTTCTTCAATACGAAGTCTAACAATAAGATCCTCCATAGACATCTCCTTTCGTTTGTGCTTAAGGTAGTTCTTGAAATCTTTCCATCCAGGTGGAAGCTTTTCAATAACAGCAGCAACTTGGAAAGACTCACTTATGACCATTCCCTCAGCATGAATGTCATGAATGATCACCTGCAGTTCCTGCACCTGACTGACCACAGTCTTAGAGTCTGCCATCTTATAATCAAGAAAGCGGCCAACAATCCACTTCTTTGCCCCAGCGTCCTCGGTTTTATACTTATGGTCAAGTGACTCCCATAAGACCTTAGCTGTTGGCTTCGCGCTATATACGTTATACAACGAGTCAGACAAACAATTTAACACATAATTCCGACAGATGTAGTCGGAGTGCTTCCAAGCATCAGCAGCATACACAGTCTGCATGTTACTCTCAGCAGTGAGCAACGGTGGTTCTTCCTTAAGGAAGCGATCCATATGCAACGTGGTCAGATAAAAGTGCATCTTTTGTTGCCAACGTTTGAAGTTCGTTCCGTTGAACTTCTCAGGTTTTTCAGCATGTGCAGCAGGCACAGTTGGCATAACAGGTGCAGCAGGCACCACGGGTGGAACAGATGGTACGTGCGTCTGTACTACAGGTGTATGCACACCAGTAGGCACCGCAGGTATGATCGGAGGAGTGAATCCTGCCGATATCTGTCCAAGAGGAACACTAAACTGTCCAATGACAGTGTGTCCCACAGGCACATGTCCCGAAGGCACATGTCCAACAGGCGTTTGACCCCCATCAGATCGTACGATCCGTGCGTTAGGGTTAATCGGCTGCTGGTGAACCCCATCAGATCCAGTGATCTGTGCGTTGGGATCAGCCGTCGTGTTCATCGAATCGTTCATAGTTTGGTTCTCCATCGATCGTATGTTACTCAACAAAACAAGCAGATACAGATGTATCAGTCACAGATGTATATAAAAAAAAATAGCTTTAAGATTGTGAAAACAATCTGCGATTAATACAAATAATCAAACAAGTGTGTGCGTGAGTAAACGAAATCAAACGGAGGAAGAAAAGATATAAACAAAAAGAGATCCTCGAGTCCAGTTGAAACTGTCTCCTTAAAGCTATTTCGCCTCTCACCGTATGTGCGAGTCGATAGCCTCCCAGGATAAAACGAGGTAGCGGCGGCGTTACGGATAACGAGCACCTTCAGCGAGCTTGAACGGGCACGAAACTATCACCGAGAGAGAGAGATTTGTTTTTAGAGGCGAATATGTTTTTGGTGTGTCTAACCCTAACGCCTTAGAGGTGTTTATATAGGTGTAGATAGACTTGTGCGCTACTCTTTTCCATAATTAAATATCATTAATTATGGAATCAGTGTAATACTTGCAAGCTACTCTATTCCATAAATAATCTGAAACAGAATCAGATTAAATATATCAAGACATACACCATATCAATTAATCTGAAACAAAATCAAATTAATTTATGCCATAATATTTGAGCCAAATTCTAATGGAAAATAATAATTTCCATTATTAAGAGAATATCATCATATCTCACACATCTTTTAGTCATAATGCTCAAAAATATGACTTACCAATATGGGACTTATACCCATATTTTCCAACAGTTTCTTCTGTGGAAGTTGGATTGCCCTACTTAGATACCCAATAATTGACGTACAACTTTAGATATTTTTGAAACTTCAACTAACAAATGCACAAACCGAACTATTACCAGCTGAGACGGTTGTTCCATTAATTGTTAGCTACAGAGTATGAGTTCTTGCTTGCACTATTAAGTTTTAAGCCATTGGAAATGTATGGTTTCAAGTTCACTGTTACTAACTAATCTTTTTTCTTTTCAGAAAATACTGTGTCACGTCCAAAATTCGAAATAATAAACAATGATTAGACAAATGCTATGTTATTTAGCACCACCTCTGTACTATATTATGATAAGTACAGTTTTAAAGAACATTCCTATATTACCTATTTATATTGTTGTTTATATGTATCTTGAGTTATTTAAGAAGATGATTTATCATTAACAACTCTAGAAATAGGTGTATCATCAACAAAACCAGACAATATAAATGGTTCAAGCTTTTACATAACACAACGATTTTGTCTATACCAGACAAAAGTTTCAGCTTCAGTCAGACTCTTCTTCAGTTATCTCTGATTATAACTCGATTCTCGTGCACAACCACTCAAGTAGCTTCCTCTTTTGGGATACATAGTCGTTCAAGTCTTGAAATTCCTCTCCACTGCAGTAGTCGCTAGTAACACTCACCAATCCAGTGCTTGTTTTCGAGGAACTGAAATATTCTATCTGGGGACACTTAATAAGCCTGAAATTCTTCAATCTGGGCATATTGAAAACATAGCTCGAACTGCAACTGAAACTTTTGAGCTTTGGCAAAGATTCAAGAGTAATTGATGAGAGTTTAGAATATGTGATACTCCTACCATTTACCTCAGAAGTTTCACCTCCCCCAACCTCCTCAACAATATGTTCCAATGAATCGCAGTTAGATACATGTAATTCTTCAAGCTGTTGGATTTTTTCAAACACCGAGCACGTAAAAAGAACAGAGAGTCCACACCTAACAATTTTCACTTTCTTTAGAGCCGGCATATAGCACTCGAAAGTTGCACCGCAGAACATACTTTTGAACTTAGGTAAGCCATCAAGAAAAACTGTAAAGACTTGATTAAGTGTGATAATCTTGTCACTCGTATTTAGAGTTTCATCACCCCTCGCATCCTCAAAGATGCCTTCCAACAATTCGCAATCAGAAACTTCTAATGTTTTCAGTTGCTTGAGATTTTTGAAGATAGAGCGGGTGAAAAGAGTGTTAGATAACCCACAATGATGAACTATCACCTCCCTTATAACCGGCATGTCGAACTCATAATTCGCATTATAGAAAAAACTTTTGAGCTTCGGCAATCCTGAAAGAGTAACTGCTGTTAGCTGAGAGAGTGTGATAGTCTTGTTGCAAGTCTCATCACCCCTTACGTCCTCAACAATGTTCTCCAACAATATACAATTTTTTACTTCTAAGTTTTTGAGTTGGAAACTTTTGAACATAGAGAACGTAAAAAGAGTTGAGAATCCACAGGTTTTAACATCCACTTCCTTTAAAGCCGGAAAATGGAACTCGAAATTCGCACCATGAAAAAGCCTTTTGAGACCAGGCAAGCCTTTAAGAACAATTGACTCGAGTTGAAGGAGTATAAAATCCTACAAAAATCAATGCGACGTCAACTTGGCTATAGTAAAAGAGAGCAGATAGTGCATATATATAGGTACATATGAATAATTCAAATGCTCCTTGATAATAGAATATGTATATATAGTATTAAAAAGTAACAAATAACAATCTATAAGATGACTATGCAAAACATTTGAAACTGTTAGAACTTTCTCCTTGTATGTGTAAGACTAGAAACAGCTACATAAATGGTTAGTTCAGAATCTTAACCGAGATGATACTCCCACTTCCAACCATTTCTATACATTTTACTTTAGCATGAACATCAAGGTTTTGTTGGTTAATTTTTCTCAATGAGAATTTCTAGCAAGGAAAAAATACTATTTTGTACGAACGGATATATGTAGTGAGTGAACCTATAGAACATCCTCAAACCGTCATATATAAAATATTGAAATGAGTCATTTAGCAATGCAGATTTATATGTACCTGGCAAGAGATTACTTGTTCACCTGCCTCGATAATATCTGTCATCTTCACACAGGACTTTACTTCCAATACTTCCAATTTCTTAAGGTGCTTAAGAGCAGTTGGAACAGAAACTGGGAACATGGTTCTCAAATTGTTGCATCTATTTACGATTAAGTATTCCACATTATTAAGCCTATGCAACATGGCCTCTGGGATCACAATTTCCAGTTCGTCACAGCAAGTTACATGAAGAAGTTTTAGTTTGGAAAAGGAGGATAAAGTGTCACTATCAAAGCAGTCCTTTCCCCAAATTACACTTGTGTCTGGCAACTTCATGATAGTCAGTTGTTCCAAGGAAGGGAAGGCCACCTACATCATATAACTAAAAAATTTGTTTATGTAATAATATTTTTCATCTACCTGTATATATTTCTAATATTCAATTTTTTTATTAAAAAGTTCTAAAACTGTTTTTAAAAAGATTTCAAATAATTTTTCTGCAGTAATATACTATATATATATATTAATCTATTTTAAATATTCAATTATCTTGAATAAAAATTATCAATATTTGAATATTAGTTTACTTTTACTCATATAAACTTAGCTGTATCATAATTCTAATTTTATTAATAATATTATAAAATTTAGGAATTTATAAACATATTATTTTCACGATAGATAACTCTAAATCTATACTCTTTATTAATAAGCGAAACAATATATAATTTGGTGCTAAAAGTACCAAAGTACCAAATTACCAAATTTGGTACTTACGTCGACTTTTATTCTCAATAAATTTTGTTTTTAACACAAAATGACTTAGATTCTTTGTAAATTTTATTTTATTTTTAGTTATTGTTTATCCAATCGTGATTTTTATCGATAACTAATTAGTAATATTAAATAAACTATATTGCAAAAGCTAATTATAAGATAATTATCAAATTATATTAATTACTATTGAATTATCTAAAGAACAGATACTTGGTTCATAAGAAAGATACAATTCGTTTCACAAAAATAAAATTAATATGTTAGATTTCTATATCAAGTAAAACAATGTAAAATTAGAATTACAGTGAAAAATTTCATAACTGATTCGATTATTTTTAACCACATAACTATTTTTTACAAGTACCAATTTAATATTGATATTAATATATTAATTTTAATTCGTGTTTTGCACGGATTATGAATAATTCTCTACAAATATTAATTCAACATTTTTAGTCTCGGGGCCCGTGTGTCGGGTTATTTGTTGCTGAACAACCAAGCGTCAGTTTATTTTAAAATAATTGTATTAGTAAGTTAACATGTCAGATTTATATAAGTAAATAATTAGGTGCATGCAGGTGCATGCATAACTACATAAGTTGAAATTTTAGAGTTACACTCTTTTTTAACTACATATTTTAACAGTATTTTATATATTATATTTAGATCTGTATTTTGCAATTATGAGTTTCAGTTTTATGCAATTAATAATGTGAGCTTCGCACGGGTTACCAACTAGTAATAATAATAATAATAAACTTTAAATTCAGAGCCTAAGAATTTATATATACTTTTTAAAAATGAACATCTAGCTAATAAATATGAGCTTTATTTTTACAATCATTTGTCCTTTTTTTAATGGTCCTGTTATAAAGAAAAAAACACAATAAATTTTAAAGTAAAAAAACTTACTCTTCCATTAAAAAAAGAATGATATTGATATGGAGTACAGCTGAGTAAAACCAAACCTAAATCCAAAAATTGAATTGAACCAGCTAATTTCGGTTTAATTTGATTTAAATTTTATTAAAAATTTCAGTTATTTCTATTATTTTTGTAATCTTCTTAGAAAGGAAAGAAAGCATACCATTTGATCGAAAAGAAGTTGATGTTGAGAAGAGTTGTCCATTGCTGATGTTGAACCAGCTGCATGCATTTTTTTCTTTTTCGCGTAAAAGCTTGTGAGTCTTCCGACACCTTCTATCTCCAGTGATCTTAATTTAGGGAATTCAATGATTTCTCTATCACTTGTACCGTCATTCATTATGATGGCTTCCATAGATTCACAATCTATCACACTGAGGTATTGCAGCTGTACCAGACTTTTTGCAATGCTGTTGCAGAACAGGTATTCTAATTTAGAGCAGAAAATAATATCTAAAATGGTAAGTTTAGAGAAACATGTTGCCTCATTATGGATCTCCTCATGTGATATACTTGCTAGATACCCCATGTTGTGACATTCGTAAATATACAGTCTTGTCAAGTCTTCAAATGCTTTTACACGGCCTTTGCAAATGCTACTCACTTCAATACCGCTTTTACCGAATCTCACTTGTTCAGCCCTCGCCATCAAACCTTCCCAGGGTTGCCAGTGATTGCCATAAAATTCAATCGACCTCCTTAATGGTGAAAAAGTTTTAAATAATTTCAAAAATACATCCCCAAAATTAAATCCTGGTGGAAAAATTCTAACTCTCTGCAAACTAAACAGCAACTGTAATTGCTCACCCACAGATATTTTGTATCTATCTAAATTAGAAAACACATCTCTACCTTGAAAAGTATCATCATCTTCGAAATGAAATTGTAAACTTCTGAGATCAGTCAATTTACTAATCTCCATCACTACCGAATCATACTCTTCACGGTCAGTGATGATACCCTTTGATATGTTTAACTCTTTCAGACAGGCTAGACTAGATCTGACACTTGACCGCATTGCAAATTCTTTCCAATGTTGAATCTCTAGCTTTTGAAGATATTCCAGGTTTGCTACATCCAGCGGACTTGGGAGTTTACCCTCATAAATCCAAAGAGATTCTAGTTTTTTGGGAAAAAGAGTGACATCTGTCTTACTTATGTCACACCTTAATAAACTAAGGGTCCGGAGATTATCCAAGGATTGAAGAGAGAACTTCTCCAAAGATATTTCTACATTTTGTAGCATCAGAAAACTGAGATTCGCAAACATTATGAAGAAGCCACCTAAGAACTGTTGCGGATGGTCGTTGCTTTGTAGCCACAAGGTACGCAGCACGTCTGGGCATACCACATTCTCATGGAACTGGACATCATCAGTCTCCACTTCTAAACGTAAGAATTTCCGATTACTATAATCGGCATTAGAAGGCAAGAATTTTGAGTTGCACGTCACCTGTAAAAAAGCATAGTTTGAATCTGAGACAGCTACGGATCTTGCTACGTCTCTAATGATATCGTGAACTTTAGTTTCATTATGGTAGAAAGTTCCAGAGTCGAGCAACAAAGAAGACTTCTTGAGAGATTGAACCATAGCAAGTATTCTTGACCTTCCCTCAGGAATAAGTTGAGAGCCTGTTGCTAACTGGATCAGCATCTCCATATTACACTCTGTATCAATGTTAGCATCTTCATGAAAGAAAGAGCACAGAAAAAGACATGACTTTGCATCTCTCTGTTTCAACTTATCAATACTTAATTTAATACATTTATATACTTGTCCATCTATTCCATCAATTTTTTCAAATTTCCCCTTTCGAAGTTGATCATGTGCATCCTTCCACAAATCTTGATCCTCGCATTTCAGTGCTTTGCCAACCGCTTGAATGAGCAATGGTAAACGACCACACTCGTCACACACTTTTTGTACCAAGGATTCATCCTGTAGAGAGTTAATTGTATCAGGACCAACAGTGTTCTTGAACAGATCTAAAGCCTCACCAGGACTCAAGATTTTGATCTCGACAACATGCTCGCACTTGTTAAGCTTCTCTAACACATCTTTCTCTCGAGATGTGAAGAGGATTTTAGAACCCTTGGAATTACTATCATCGGTAAATGGAGTTCCAATAATATTGTCCAAGGGAATTGCAGTCCAAACATCGTCAAATATAAGGAGAATCTTACCCCCATTCCTTAGACTCTGTTCCAGCTGAGAAGCTCTATCTTCCACCACATCTTGCGAATCCAGATGGCAATTTAGACGGCCAGCAATCTGGTCTTGTAACTTTATTTCGCCCGTGTTTTCGTTCCCTACATTTATGCGTACCACCTTGTCAAAAATCTCCTTTTTTATGGCATCTTCCCAAAATTTTTCCATCATGCGAGTTTTGCCCACCCCTGCCATTCCATAGATGCCATGAACCAGAGGAGTATCTTTGTTTACTAGCGCGTCATAGAGCTTTCGATAAGTATCTTCTCTGGACTGAAACTCTTCGAATGTGGTATCAGATTTTGGCATAATTATAACCGGTGCAAGGTATGCAATGTCTCCAGCAAGATATTTATTTCCCGTGTCCGCGAGTTCAATCACGGCTGCGGCCTTCTTTGCTGCATTCCTCCCGATTTGAAAACGAGACACAGGATTAGGAATGGGCAGGCAGCTGCATGAAGGTGATAACTCTCTGTCACTCTTCTGGATAGCTTTTTCAACATCGTTTTTCCATTCAGATACATGGACTTTAATACTTTTACCGTTATTTTTTTCTTCCTCGATCTTCTCGGACATGTCTGCCATCTGAATGTTAAGCTTGTCAGTTTCGGAATTGAGTTGGTCAACAAGAGACTTGTAACAGAACATGTACTTCAAACCACGAAACACAGCTTCAACTGTATAATCTGATACCTTGTCAACAACTTTTCCGATGCATGGAATGTCAGCTACACCCACCATGATTTTTAGTTTTTTTTTCAAAAATAATAATAGTAATAATAGTAATAATATGTTTCAATTTGAAGTGTAAGAAAAGGAAGATTGAAATAGAAGGACGGAGCAAGAGTACTGATAAGAAGGAAGCACAAATATTGAGATGGATGAAATGGTTGCAAGTGTTCCACCAATTTATTTATATTTTCGTTTTACGATATTCTATCCAATTGTTTACATTTCAAAATTTTACAAAAATAGTAATGGGTCTTGCCAATTTTCTACTTTTTTTTCTTTTCACACTAATTTTACTCCACTATCTCTTTTTTATACATTAAAAATCAATAAGTTCTACTACTTCACACTATAAACAACTGACCAGGACGGAAGGAGTACTAGAATACAAGTAATATAGTGTACTAGAACTACTGCTTTTTTTTCTGCTTTTTAAAAAGACATTTGTCTTGAAAAAGAGGGGAAAAGAGGCAATTCTGTATCACTACTTTTAGAAAGAGAAAGCAGTCCACTAGTGTCTGCTAAGTGCTAACAACCAATCCACCAAACGCAAAAAAGAAGCAAAGCGTAGTTCATCTTAACCTGATCACACTGATTACAATGACATTCAAGAGTTGTTACTGGTTTTTGTTCTAGTTTTTTTTTTACACATAGTTACATTTTAAAATGAACAGCCTTATTATAAATTTGTGAACGTCATTCTTTAACTATCCTATTTAACTCTGCTCTTTTTTGAAAAATAAAGAAGGCCTACAAGATTTTTGCAAAAATACTGTCATCTTTTCATTTTTTTTTGCAGAAATATCTTCTTTTTTGCAAAAATATTATTTTCAATTAATATATGAACTAAAATGCAACTAGTTGATTCAACTAGTTGCATGTCTGCTTGATTTTGGTTAATTCCGTACATGCAACCTCGTACAAACTCAAATGAACTAAAAAAACTTGATTCAACTAGTTGCATGTCTGCTTGATTTTGGTTAATTCCGTATTTTTGCAAAAAAATCTAAAATCTTAAAAAAATATTTTTGGTAATTTCTCTAACTTTTACTAGTCAAATTAACCAATTTTTAATATAAAATTAAAATCTCTCTTCATTTTATTTCGAAAAACTAAAAATTGCATATTGAAAAGATTAAATATGTTTTTCAAGTGAATTATTTTTTTCTCAAATTAAAATATATTTATAAAAATTTTAGCCAAATTTTATTTATTTTAACGATCCAAAAATCAACTAAGACAACTAACTCGGAAGGACAGAGTAAATTACATAATAATGCATGTGAAATCACATTCATGACCCCAATTTTATTCAAGTAAATATATTCTAGAACCGTTCACTTATTAAAAAATCGTTAACTTTTATGTATGAAGGTTTAATTTTATGAATACACCGGTGTATCACACGAACAAATAATTTAAAATTAAGGTCATGTTAGTTTCAATGATTATAATGTAATAGTGGAATAACTAATGTCATCAATATTAACTATGTGCTTTAATATGATTATGTTCGATGTTAGTTTTGATGATTAAACTTATAATCTTTTAAAATTTTATCTCATATTTGTTTCGTTAAATAGTCATTAAAATTGAATTATAATCTTTTTTTAACTTTTTAATATTATATTTGTTTAACATGTGATTATGATTTAGAGGATTACTGGTCGGGGGAATTAAATAATATTATAATCATATACAGGAGTCCACCACAATAAACATACGATATTATATGAATTCAAAAATTTAAAGAATTATAATGTTATCTTGTACTTAATATTATAAAATTGAGCTAGGGGTCTTTCTTATTAAGTTATTCTTATTAATTTATTAAGAGCGCGATATAAAGAAAAACGAGTATTTACGCCATAACGAAGCATACACTTTGAACTAATCATTAATATAAAATCACAACAAGAAACCCTCGGATCCCGTGCATCATGGTAAAAGGACAAAATGAAGATAGAAAACAAAATTAAAGTTATTTCGGTAAATAATTAAAATGGGTGGACAACTAATTTATAACGTTGTCATGTTTGAAAAAGAAGAAAGTGGGTGAGTGGACAACTAATTTATACAGTTGCCATGTTTGAAGAAGACAGTAATGTTTAAGAGCATCTCCAACGGGAATAGTTATAATGGTTAGCTAAAATATTCTAAAATAATGGTTAGCTAAAATTTGCTGAACCTGTAAGGTGTTGTGCTCCAATGGTGTTAGCTATAATAGTTAGCTATATTTCAAAAACAGTATTTTAATATTATTTTCAAATTCAAACGGTTATATTTCAACGGTCATATTACAACGACCATATTACAACGGTCATATTCCAACAACTACATTACAACGGTCATATTTTTATGGTTATAAATATCATAATTCAGAATAAAAAAGTACAAACCAAAGACAAACTCAAATTCATTCACATCTCTAAAATATTCAGTTGTAATGGAAAATACCACACGAATGATTCATGGTGGTGGTATGAGTTAAATATTTAATTTGCTGGTAGATTGAATTCAATTTACTGATACATTGAATTCAATCTACTGAATAAGTAGGATTGTGTAACTTATACACAAAATCAAACTTGTAACTTATGAAATAATGAGTAATAATAATGAATAGTTATTTTAATCATCATATTTTAAATATGTATATAATGGTATTAATTATTAGTTAAATATTAAAATATATATTTTATATTATATTTAAATAAAATTCGAGGCAGTGACATGAAAATATTAAAATATATATTTTATATTATATTTAAATTCAATTTGAGGTAGCGATATGAATTTATTTGTTTTATGAATATTTCATTTTGTAGATTATTAAAATTATTAAAATAATTTTAACTTTAATAAATTCATTTAAAGAGAAAAAAAAGGCAAAAAAAGGAAGAAGGAGAGATAGTTTTGAGCAGGAGATGAGGTGGACTGGATTTAGAGGATGGGATGAGAATCAACAGATTTGAAGGACCAAAAGACGATAGCTAAAATAATAGCTAAGAGGTGTACTGCGTTGGAGGGACTTATTTTTTGCTCGATAGCTAAATCACTACTGTTGGGCTGTCATGTGGACAATATACCTAACAGCTCCATGCCGTTGGAGTTGCTCTAAGTGAGCTAATATGAACACTAAACACTCCTATTTCAATCTATAAATTACTCCCTCCATCCAAATTTAATTTTTATGTTCAAATTAACTCAATTTTGAACGTAAATAAAAACTTATTCATTTATTATTTTGAAAAACTGAAAATAAATATTAAAATAGATTAAATATACTTTATGGTGATATAATTTTTATAAATATTTTTAATTATGTACAATATAAAATTTTCAGCTGTTTTAGATTGACCGCAAAAATTCAAATACGACAGATAAATTGGGACGAAGGGAGCCTAGGACGCCCCCTATATGGCTCTTACTGCATGGGAGTCGTTAACCATGACTATTGATGATGGGAAGTTATGACGAAGATTGGTGATGTTGTATATGAAGTTTAATGATGACCATTACGACGGGAGATTACAACGACCATGGTGGAGAAAATGTGCGACAACCGCTACGACGACGGTACGGTACCACAACGGTCGCTGTAATAGAAGACGGCGACAAAGAACAAGTATTGATAAAAGAATTTATAAATATTTAATTAAGAAAACTAATATATTTTGAAAAGAAAAAATTATTGGATTTAGAGAGATGAAGAGGAAGGACTAACGGAGAATTAGTGAAAATATAAATGGAAGAAGAAATTAGTAGAAGAGAGAATTAGTGTAAACAAAGATAATATAATATTTAATACAATGTGATTAATTATAGCTGACAATTCGTTCGTTTCGTGCACTTTCGTGTCATATACTTACATTTATTAATATGAAAAACAAGAATAGAAAGATTGACATGTGTCATTTGAGAAAAAATTGGGACTGAATATGCTATGGCACATGTCATTCTCTACCTGATTTTGTACATAAAATTATTAAAATCAAAATAAAAAATTAAAAAATAATTGAAGATACCGTGCAGGGTTGTAAATTAGTCTAGTTAATGAGATTTGAATACCAACCTCAAAACTTTTATGAAAAAATTGCAAACTATATAAATTGCCCTTTTCTCCAAGCTTTGTTGCAGAGAATATATGACAAATCTTACTTCTTCAAATTGCATCGATATGTACATAAATAATAAAGAATACAATTACAAAGAAACATGTTTTAACAACTACACAAACCAAGATTTTACAACCTGATAATGTACACATTACATGTTACTCCTTTCTTTCATTACAAGAAGAAAGAAAGACTGCTTCCTATGGTGTGCCAAAATTTTCAGCATATCAACCTGCAACCAGTATCTTGGTACTTGCCGACTGCAACCCGCGACTCATTCAAACTTAACCACTTTTATGTGGTCTGCCCAAATTGAGCATTATGATCAGTTTTGTCGTCGAGGAAATTGTTAACCATATATTCAGTGTTCACTTTCTCCAAGTCAATCTGATAGGATGAAAGCAACTTACTATGAGAATAGAAGATGTATCAGTTACTAGTGATGAAAACCGATAGAGCCCCTAGTATGCTACAGAGAATGCAGCCGGCATTACATAATACGGATAGTTTAATTTCGAAATCACTTCTTTTGGTTTCTTTCACAGTAGCCAAGTAACCAAATATGAAGGCATATTGTTTGTGTGATCAGTAAAAACTGGAATACTTGATTGTGTAGGGGGGAGACAACAAGAAACAAAGGCATGTTGTGTGTTTGTTTGATAAGCAAAAACCAGCAAACTTGAATGTGCAAGGCAAGACACCGAATATGCCATCCTGACTCGATGCTTCTCAAATTTTAGTAATGCGCAGCAGCTTTTCAAAATATAAATTTTTATCAGAGACCAATCATCTTTGAAAAACTTATAAGATGGCTTGTGGGTGACAGAGAACTTACATGATCCTCAAACTTGGGGCTGGTCGAATTAATTGAGAGGTTTCTCATCAACAGTAACACCTGGACATGAACCACACAAAACACAGTGTCAAAAGGGTTCCAAGACCATGTAGCTAGAAGTATACTTCAGTATAAATAGACAATTACATGCATTTACCAACATTGTCTATTACACTACTCAAACTTCGGATAGTTTATCCTCCAAGATTGGGTCAAGCATAACAAATCTATAGCTATTATTAACAAAATTCACCACTTAAACCTACCTTTGATTATTCTTAACTTTTAACAATATTATTTATTCAAATCCTGACAATGGAATTTGTAAGACCCTGATTCTTGCAACAAAACTGTTAGGCCCAAGCCCAGGAATTAAAGGACAGAGCCCATGCCCAGAACGGAAAGCAAAGACCAAGTCCGAATAAAGACCTTAAATGGAAAGGAAGGAGCTCCAAAAAAGGTTAGATATTTAGATGAATAGGAGATATATTTGTTGTTTAAAAAAATGAGATATATTTGTTGCTTTGCTGCTTTATCCAAATTAAGAATCTTCAATACATATACACAACTCTGACTATAAATTTTCTCTCTGAAGTGATTAAAGTTTAATATATAATGACAGCCGCAGCTTGAACATGAAGAAATTAGGATAATTGCAACCGCAATTTTTCTTCTATTTTTCTTCCCTAATATACTTCTTCCAATATCCCACCCCATAATAACTACTATGCTCTTCTCCTAAAACTAACATGGAAAATGTGTCCCAATTTACTCGAATTTGCTCTTATATGCTCTGCTTCAGGTCCTGGACATGCATATTCTTAAAGATGAAAAAGCCTTGAAATGCATGTATAATGCATTGCCTTAAGTAATAGTGTCTACTGATAGAACTAATGTTAGTTCATTGGATATCTTTTACCTCTCAATGATGACCCATGATTCCTTTGTTCATTTGATTCACGTGTCTGTTGCATTTTTGGTGTGCTCTTGGAACTAATGTAACAGTTATTTGCCACTGGTTGCCTGGTAGAATTTATATCTCCTGTAAAGAAAAAAAATAATCAATTGTCACACTAGAGTAAATACCATACACTACAATAGATGCGATCATATATACCATATTGTGAGGACTACTAAAAATAATTAAACCTTTTGTCGTGTTTGAAAGACCAACTATTTGTGTAGAGTTCTCGGTGTGGGAACGCACAACTGTTGTGCCTGCTGCAGGAATTCTTAACGATGGGGAAGAATTTGACCTTCGCATATAACCAGTTTCAGGCAGGGAAGACGTCTGGAGTGATGCGTAGACTTGTGAAAGTACAGGAGCTGTCAAAGCAGTGAAGTATTATATAATCAAGCTCTAATAAGTTTGTCATAATAATAACAACAAAAATAAGGAACTATGATAACCATTTTTAGGAGCTTTTTGTGGATACGGATGAGCAGCTTTCCTTTTTGGCCTCGGTGTTGGTAGATGTTCGTTAGTTCCACTTTTCTAAACCTTCAAAAAGTACTTTCGTGCGTGACTGCGAATCTGCACATAAACCCCCCCTTGTTATATATTTAGAGTCGTCATGTAACCAGCAGTAGAGACTGGGTCGAGAAGTGTTTTATAAGGAGTTGGGTCACCAGCTAGTCGAGTACCAAGAAGCCCAATTGCAGCTATAGGCCCATTTCAGCCCAACTAATATTTATACTATATTACAGTGTTCAGCAGGAGGGGGAGGGTATCGAAAAATCAGTTGTCTTTTACAGTTCGTTTCAGTTCCTGTTATTTCAATTTAGTATTTCTTAATCTTGTTTGTATTTTAATTTTCGTCGATTCTATTTCCTTGTTTAATCTAGTTTTAGTACTTTGTCCTTGTTTAATCAGTAATGCAACACATATAAAAGCATGAGTTTCTATTGTTCTTCTCAAGAAGTTGGCAGTTCTTCTGTTTCAAATTCTTTAACTGGTTTCACTGAGTTAACCAGCCCTCAGGTTGGTTACAATTGGTATCAGAGTCATCGCTCCTCGGACATGACAAGGATGAATTTGGAGGATACTTCACCATTATATTCAACTACGTATTTTTTCCCCAACATCAGGTCAGTAACCCTGACATGTACTATTCATACGAGCATGAACCACAACCCAGAGATGCATCAAAACCATATGCTTATGAGTTATGTGCATATCAGATGTTTGATACAAGTTCTGAGAGAGAATATGTTTTGGCTGATGAAAATTTTGACACCAGTAGCATAATTGCTTCACCATATACTCTGACATGTCATACCCTTTCTACTGGCCAACTTTATTATGCTCTTAAATCTACTAGTCCATTACCACTTCCCTGTTCTACTATTGCATCTAGCACTGAATTGATTTCAAATTTCAATAATCATGTGTGTGGCGAACAATTTACAAATATAAATGAAGTCGTGAATAATGTTTCTGTACTTGTCGAAATTGATGGCTATAAGGAATGTGAAGATGAAAGTATTAACAAATGTGTGGGTGGACATGACGGATGAGAGGGATTTAAAGGAGAAATTGATATAACTTTAGAAGATGTTGTTAAAGATGACAATATCGAAAGGAAAGGAATGAAAAGAGGTGTCGAAGAAAATGAGAATACTATGGATGATGGAAGTTCAACAAATTTGACTGAAACGGTTAGTAACTCGGAAAAATTGAAATTTTTTTTGATGATTCAGTTGTTCTGGATAGCTTATTATTATATCAGAGATCAAGTTCTGTTACATAGTATGTTTAAGGATTTTATACATGTTAAAAATAGGGCTGAGTTCATTTTTAGGCGTGAATTTGATGATGAGCTTCTCTCTTATTGTTTCGTTGAAGGATTGAAAGAAGAACTTTGAGATGCCTTGAAAGTATGGGCACCGCGGACTCTACAAGAGGCTATTACTCTGGCAGCATTTCAGCAGTCCTTGTTTGATGAGAATGTATTGGTTGATAAGATGGAGATGAAATCGGATACAGGGCTAAAAGATTTGGAGTCACAAGTTCAATCAGGAGTTTCTACCACAACTAATTATTTTAACGAGATGTTTAGTGATGTTTGTAAAATTGAGAAATAAATGGCTATAGAAGAAACACTTTTGATGATTCATACTAAGATTGAAGAGAGTGTTGTGGCTTTAATTGACGTGGCAGATACCTATGGGTTGGATAAGAAGCTTAACAATATCGTTGATGAAGAGGAACTGATAATCTTTGATCCTGCTGGAGGCACAATTGTTGCATCTTTGTTTACTATTGTAGAGGGCATTTTAGAGTTGCTAAAAGTTCAGATCATATTGAGAATTCAGGCTGATGGAATTTTAATAATAAGAAACTATGCTTTCATGGTCATTTTCCAAGGATATAATTCTCTTGAAAATTCATTTTGTTGCTTTTGCAAAGTAATGGAGGTTGGTATCGAATTACTTAATAAGGATAAGAGGAAAAGTCTGTTAAAGGATGGATATAATGAAAGAAAAGGCCAAACGAATAATATTTTTGGAATTAGCAGCTCTTTGGAATTGATGGAAACATTGGTAGAACTTGGTATACGTAAGGAGAATAGAGTTATCGAACCTGATATATTTGTCAATGAAGAGTTCATCGTATGGACACGTGTGGCCATGACTTATGTCCTTGCATATACAGCTTGTGCTGTATGGAACGTGAAGCTAGGTACTGCTCTACCATTTTTTCTTCATGAACTGCAGTATCGCATACTCTCTTGGATATTGGTGAAGGTAGTTGGAGTAGTTAAAAATAAGCACTTAGCATTCAGAAAGGAACATGGTTGTGGAATAAACCATTGGCTAAGATCTTGTTGTGATTGGGACGAGGTCAGTATATTTCTTGAACTAGAAATGACTTATTCATGCCTAGTTAGAAACTTTAAAGTTATGTGGATAAATAGAACACCAAAATGGTATCTGAAGTTTCTCGACAAAGCTAAATTTTTACAGAAGATTGGAATTAAAAAACCTATAAATTCTGATCTTGCTGGGTTGTCTTGGAAATCTGTTGACAAAGTGGTGTTTAATGTTACTAATATTATTCCAGCAGCTTGTCAAGAATTAAAAATAGGTCCTTTGAATCTCTTTCAATCCCTTGTTCAGAAGATAAAATCTTATCCAGAGCTTCATATTTGTAAATGCCCAAGTGAATTAGCTTGCGGATTATTTTTGTTAAGGGGTGGGACTTCTAACTTTAGCAACCTTGCAATCCATGAACATCAACTTAAAAGACCTTTAAAGTTTATGCACAGAAGACTGCAAACATATGTTGAATTCAGCCATTTTCTTGGAAGTTGTTCTGACAAAAAAGTGATGATTAGTTTAAACTTTATACAACTTCTTAATCATCATGCTTCACATTCAAAAAAAAGTGGTTGTTTGGCGTGTTAGATGTCTTTGTAGTGCTAAATTCTACCAGGGGAAGGAGCTTGTTTAACACTATGGATCACAAAAGCACTAAAGTAGCAACTTGTACTCAAGGTGAGATTGTACTCAATTTCTCCGTATCTGTTGTACCTTCAAGTTGCGTGACTTCAGACATGTTTGAGCAACTAAAAAAAATTTTTTTGCATAACATGCATGATAAAAAGGTCCGTGATAATATAGCTTATGATATTAATATCTCGACTTTAGAAAGTGTTAATGACTTGACTAGACATGTTGGAAGATATAACAATAATTATGAGAACGAGAGTCCTGAGGAAGGTAGGAGTGCAAGTCCAAGTAAGGGGAGGGTTTCAATAAGTGAGAAATGTATAAGTAATGTCTGCTGCAAACTGAAGAAAGAGAATTATTTAATGGCCCTTGCTTGGTATTGGAATGTCATAACACTTGTATATGATCCAGGGAGGGTGACATTTGCAAAGTGTATCTTAAGTTTGAATCATCCTTGAGGACAAGGATCTTTTCAAGGGGTATGGATTGTAACCAGCAGGAGAGACTGGGTCGAGAAGTGTTTTATAAGGAGCTGGGTCACCAGCTAGTCGAGTACCAAGAAGCCCAATTGCAGCTATAGGCCCATTTCAGCCCAACTGTTCAGCAGGAGGGGGCGGGTATCCAAGAATCAATCATCTTTTACAGTTCGTTTCAGTTCCTGTTATTTCAATTCAGTATTTCTTAATCTTGTTTGTATTTTAATTTCCGTCAATTCTATTTCCTTGTTCAATCTAGTTTTAGTACTTTGTCTTGTTTAATTAGTAATGCAACATATATAAAAGCATGAGTTTCTATTGTTCTGCTCAAGTAGTTGGCAATTCTTATGTTTCAAATAATTTAACTGGTTTCACTGAGTTAACCAGCCCTCAGGTTGGTTACGTGTCAGCATAGGTTTAATATAGAATTCAAAGAGTCTAAAATTGAACTATGCCTCATGATATCTCTTGGCACTATAGACTTTGGGACAACTGCTTACTGAAGCAAAATCAAGGAAACTTAGATATGATAACTGTGCGTGCACTCACCGATTTATTATGTCGTGCAATACTGCCACAGCTTTAACAGACAATATTAAATCTTATTACATACAACCCCAGTAAAATATATAATATACACCAATATAGTACAAGAGATCAAATTTAGAAGCAAGAAATCATGAAGGATAATAGTACAAGTTAACTGTAGAACCATATAAGTCTGATCCGATACAAGGCCACATGTATTACCCTTTTGAAAGATGCTGCATAGCAGTAGTGAAGTTAAGTTTAATGTCCATGCAAGAATGAGAGAGAAAGAGAGGGAAGGAGAGGACGAGGGAGGGATGGGAGAGGGAAATAGAGAGGGGGAGAGAGAGCCAATTGATATGTTAAGAGCACATGATGGAACTTAACAAGTAAAGAAGTAAATATCTATTAAGCAAAAAAAAAAGTAAATATCCTTGATTTGCGTTCATTGATGGAGCTACAATATGAAACGTTTGTTATTGTGGTTACCTGGATGATAGTCTTTGAACCAATAAATGCTTCAATTTTTTTCCAGTCACGATCAAATCTATGTACAATACATAAATGAAAATTAGTTAACTACAGCCGAGCATGACAGAGAGCATACGATAAACACCTTTTGCTATATAAATTATCATGACATAAAATTGATCAGCATAGCAAGGCACGCATAAGAAAGACATTAATTTTAGTAAAGTCAAAGTTAAAAACTGCACCTACAATTATAATCTTTATAGGTAATGACTACCTAAACTACCAAAAGTACTAATCATAAGCACCTACGATTACACTACACTCTATTCATCAAAATCAGAACTTGCAACATCCCACAAGTTCATTCATAAAAACAAACACACTCTCATTTAAATTTCCCCTCAAACTAGTCACAAAAACCAAGAACCACTACCAAGATTACTACTTACAAGCACCTCCCATTTCATAAAAATCAAAACTTTCACCAAAACAAAACACACCCACCATCAAACTCCCCCTGAAACACCAAACCAAAATATCACACAAACTCCAAACTCATAAAAATCAAAACTTTCACCAACCCACAACCCCAATCCCAAAAACAAAACACACCCACCATCAAACTCCCCCTAAAATCACACCCCACACACATATCACACAAAACACAAAAAAAATAACTTAAACCAAAACTCACAGTGTAAGAGCTTCAAGAAACTTCTCATGCTCAGGCTCAGTCCAGTTTTCTCTAGACTTAGTAATAGTATATGATTTTCTAATCTTTTTTGACAAATCATCAAACAAAGCAGGGTTAGAAGCCCCTGGTGGAGATGAAAATGAGCTTATATTTTGAAGGGGAAAGCCTATTTGAGGATCCAAGTATTCCTTCTTCGTACATAAGAATTTTTTTTCTTCTTACATAAAAAAATTGTTTTTTTTGAAAAAAAAAAGATTTTTCATTAATGCTGAGAACATTCATACAAGATAGTCTCCAACACACCTTGCGTAGGAAACTTAAAAACATTATATAGCTGTTGAGCGAACAAGGAACCCTAGCCATGAAATGGGCAGCCTTGTTAGCTAACTTTTTAATATGAACTACTTGAATAAAACTCCTCTCACTGAGGACTAACCTACAAGCCTCCAGGATGTTCCCCACTTCATGTTGATACTGTGTATCTTTCTGCAATACGTTCACTACCAGTAATGAATCAGTCTCAATAGTCACAGGTTTAGAGGGGACTTCATTTAATTACAAGATTGCTTCTTGAACTCCCACTGCTTCAGTTTCGAAAACTAACACCCTGCCTGCAATTCTCAGATTCTTACCTCTCAAAAATTGACCATTTTGATCATAAAGAACCATACCTACAGTAAACGAGCTTGCACCAGTAAAAACAGAAGCATCAATGTTGAGTTTAACACAACCCTTCACCGGAGTTGTCCACTTAATCGCTTCTCTGTCTCCATAATTCCCGGTTGAGGCCGAATTGTATTTAATTTTTTCCTTGCTTCCCTCCAATCCATAATATGTTTGATACTCCAATCCATTACTACCTTTGGAGTAACCAACCTATGTAATATCTGGGACATGACGTGTAATTATTTTTATCAATAAATAATTTTTATGTGATTTTTTGGTGAATTATTTGATGATTGGTGGGGTTATGTGGATGTTTATATGTGATAATGTCTAGGTATGTTAATTTTATTATGTCCAGAATAAAATATAGAGAATTAAAGTATTTTTCTGGTAATTTTTGGAATTTATATGATATTATATTGATTTATGAATTTATTAATTATTTTCTGAATAATTACAAAATTATTTTACAAAGCCGGGAATCGTCCAACCTCAACCTTTTTTACGTTTTTATAACCCGAAACTCTTCCGAAAACTCATTCCAAACCTAATCTAGTAATTCTGGACATTTTCCATGTTTTGACTTTTTCAATCCGGATTACGGTTTGACCTGTGCGCGGCCCGGCGCAATATTTTCGATACGCTAATCCTTTTCGATAACGTTATCTTCGTACAAATAGTTTTATAAAAGCCCGGTTTTGATAATTATCCGAAATAGGATAATGCTTATCTAAAACAGGATTATGATTATCCAAAACAGGATAGTACTTTTCCAAAACAGGATAGTGCTTATCCAAAACAGGATAATATTTATCCAAAACTATCGTATTTATCATTCCAACACGATCCAGAATGTACTAATATTCCGTAAATATAAATAGCTCTTTTCTTATTTCATTTCACTCGTATAATCATAATCAGACAGTACAACCCACTGGAAACCAGAGAAAACCCTAATAAAATACTGTGTTCTTGAAAAATCAAACGCACAAACGAAGGTGTTATCGAAATCCGATTCGGGCGGGCAATATATCAATACGAAGCTCTCGAAAACCTCTTTCTGAATCAATCATCTGTTTTTGTACTGAAATCAAGGTATTTTTCTGATTTAATTATTTTAATTCGAATTATTTATGGATTACATTAGAAAATTTTGTTCTTGATGTTTTTGATATGATTTGATGGCATAACCATGTAGATATTTTCTTCCTGGTCATTTTGGTATATTATATGTCAAAAACCGAGTTCAATAACATGTCCAAATTATGGTTTGATTCTCGGATTCATAAATTAGGGTTTGAATATTTAAATGTTCTAAATCGAATTTGGGATTTTTGATTTCGTGGATTCTGGGCTTGATTGGTTGACAACAGTGTATATATCGTTCAAAAATAAGTCAGTTTATGTAATTAGGTTCTCTGTTGGATGCCGGAATCGACCCGCCGGAAAAGCTTGAAGCTTCACCGGCGTTAATGGCGATTTCGCCCGCATCTCGCTTTCAGGCGTGATTTGCTTTTGTTTTTGCCGTAATTAGATTGTTGTCGAGTTGTTAAACGAAACCCAGTTAACACAAGAGCCGAAGATCGTTGTTTGGCAGGGGATTGATGTAATAACCCCAATTTTTGGAAATTTTTGAAACCCTTATGAATAGTGATTTTGCAGATTATGCTGAATGAGAAAACTTTTCATGCCACACTATGTAGGGGTTCTGTTATTGATCTTCTGGGATATTATTAGTACTCTATGTGGTATATAAGTGTATGTAAAGATCGTCAGAATCCAATTCCCAACACTTTGATTTTTCCCGGAAATCCACTAGATACGGAAAGAATTGAGTATAAGGTAACAGGATAAAAAGGATTTAAATTAAAGGATTATAGGAGAGGATCATAAAAGGAATATAATGTATTGAGATAGGTTAAGGAAACCCAAGTAATAAGATCCCGGGTATGATCCCTCAAACGATAAATGAAAGCGAAAGTTAAGCGAACCGTATAACAGATCAGTGGTCATTAGGCAAACAATTAGAAGCTAATCAAAGGGATTAGTGGGGATGATGTCATCAAACCAATAGGAAGAGGACAAAGGAGGGAGGGTGACATCACTTGATTATGTAAGCATGACATAAGGGGAAAGAGATGTGGTTGATTTAAAACCACACAAAGTCAAGGTTAGAAAAGTAATTACCCAAAAACAAATCAAACACACCAAGCAAGCAAAAAATTCATTTCCTTTCTTTTTCTTCTTGAAGCTCTCGGCCCTTTTCTTAAAAAATGAAGATCCAAGCTCCACCACTTACTATTTGGCAAGGTATTTATCTAAGCTTCCCCATGGATAGTTACATACTTCCTATAAGTTTAAGCTTCTAATTCCAAGCCAATCTTTTTTTATAAATCAAGGAAGAAGATGGTGAATAGTACTTCTTGAAATTAATTTTTGTGTTCTTGATTTCTTTGAAAGATCAAGCTTGTAGGAGGTTATATTAAGGCTTCCATGGGCATTCCAAGGATCTTTCATGGATTAAAAGCTTCAAGGAATGTATAACTCTTCATGATCTTAGTCTTAAGCTTTGTTATTTAGATTTCCTAAGGTTTAGATGATGGGTTAGTGTAATGGGTGTGTAATCATGTTTAAAGCTTGTTATGAGTAGTTTAGTTGATGAGAGGCATGATTATTGTGTGTTTAGAGATTGGTTGGTTTTGTGATATTTTTGAAGTTGGAAGTCTTGGTTATTAGTTAATGAACTTAAGTAAACTCTTAGTTCATAATTGATAAATAAGTATGAATTGGTAATATTGAGTTGTTGGGGCTGTTGTAGTATGGTATGGATGGAGTTTTGATTGTGGATTGATGGTGGGTTGAATTGGAATGGTATAAAATTTGGGAAATCGCGTAAACATAGCCGTCGTAATGCCCGATTTGTCGTAGACTGTTTTTGTTCTTAACATCATAACCCTTGAACTCACTGTTAGGTTTTTACCATTGCCTTGTTTAGATAGCTCATGTTACGAGCTTCGTTTTGATATCTGGTTCGTTTGATTCCGATGTACGGTTTAAGAGAAACGGCCGTTTTAAGTAACGACGTTTCGCGAACGAATCATTACCCCTCGCCTTACTTTGAAACATAGGTTAAAGACCTTAAAGGACTAATTGAAGTATGAAATATTTATGTAAGGTGTAATAGGCAGTTGGTAAGACACTTGCGAAAGAATCGCCTTAAAACTCATAATGGTTAATTTATTAAAAATGGTGGAGCCGAGGGTACTCGAGCGACTTAAGTAAGTCGTTAAGCGCGAAAGCGAACGTTAGGACTCTAAATGGTTAAAGTCTAGTTTCTTAAGCGACCGAGGTTTAATTCCGACTTATGTTGTTGTTCATAGGTTATCGGACCCACTCTAAGCTTAAGTCTATATGGGAGCACTCAGGCAAGTTTTCTACCCGTATAACTGTTGTTGTGATGTATATGTGTATATGCATGATCTTGTGATAAATGCATATTTGTTATTAGCAAATTCTTGCGATATATTGTAGCATGTGATATGGTATATATGCATGCCTGTTTCATATTCTTGAATTATGTATTTGTTGGTTAAAATGCTTATAGTTGCATAATACCTATGTTAGAGATAAGCAGTAGTGGCGTTTACCCTTAGTATAGGGGACCCAAAGGTGAACATTTTTCTAAACCGGGAGTCGATGTTCCCGAGTGTATTATATATATTTTATATATATATGGTTATAGTTTTCAAAACTATTAATCGAATAAGGTTTATTCGATAACTTTAACTTTATTTTATTTATTAAATATTATTTCGAATATTCATCCGAGGACTTATGACTCCTTTTATTGTATTAATTGAATATTATTTCGAATATTCATTCGAGGGCTTAGAACTCAGTTTTTATTATTTAATGATTATTAATTGGATATTCATTTGAGGATGTATGACTCCTTTATTTATTTAATGAATATTATTTATAATATTCATTCGAGGTATTATGACTCCGTGTATTATTTAATATTCTTTATTTTATTAAAGAATAATGTTCGATAATCAAACTTACTTTTGATTATTCAAATAAAGATATTACTTTCGTATAAGTATATCTTTGATTATTTACTATTCATTTCAATTATAAGTTTTCCAACTTCTACCTCAATTATTCTTTATGGGAATATTATTTAAATAATAATATTCAGATATTTTCTAAATACATTGGGACTGATTTACTTCATTAAATCAGCATTACTCCAAACACTCTTTAAAGTGTTTTCGAGTCTTCAAAATGATTTTTAAAAGTTAGAGCGGATCCCAAAACTCCTTTTTATATTTAAGATCTTCCTTTTAAAGGGGATTTAAATACTCGCTCAAAACCTGAGGGATCCGGCTCTGTGGTGTATTTTATATTCGCAACGAGGTTGCTGTTTTGGTAAATGAATTGATTACTTACCCAACGTTCGAGAAGTAAGTCCATCTATCGAGTCGGCATAAGCAACATGGGCTCAGTGGGCGTCCATGATAGTGTAAGTGGCTCAGTGGGAGTCCATCAAATGCGTAAGTGGCTGAGTGGCAGTCCAGCATAAGGTCCTATTGCGACCAGGGTGATGACCAGTGGGGAATTCGTCCATCTACTAGTAGAAAAGGTTACTTATTGGTATCTTTGCCTGATCAGCAAGATATCAGGTTTATGCCAAAATTCTTTCCTTTCCAAATTTATTGGATATTGCAATTCTGTTCATACTTTACATGACAGAGGTTTTCAGGAAATATATGTATATATATAGGTGTATATATATAGGTGTATATATATATCGGGACTTAGTGAAGTATCTTGTAACTTCATTATTTATAGTGATATTCAAGGATTTAATCTATTCAAATCTTGTCTTGTAGTCTCATCTATGTGATGAACTGTTGAAAGCTCATTATAACTTGAACGGTGGTAGTTCAAGTAGTATTCGGAAAAGATATAAGTATATTGGAGTATCTTGTAACTTCATCTTTTAAACTTATATCTAGTAAATGATTATCTTATGCATATCAAAGATTTTCAGAAAAATGTTGAGACAAGGTTAGATATATGAGATCACCTTGCAACGATATTTTTATACAGTTATAAACTGGAACTCTGTGTATATTATACATGTCAGAGGATTTCAAAGATTGTGAAAAGTATATATATATATGTATATATATATACTGAATATTTTGCGACTTGGTCGCGTTAAGATATCAGCTTGGTTCATTTCTTTTGATCAAGACTTTCATGAGTACTATGAGTATGCTCATATATTGTTAATCAGTATACATATTATTTTGGTGGGCTTGTTGCTCACCCTTGCTTTCTTCTTTCATCATACAACATCAGATAGACAAGATGAACAGGACCAAGCTCCCAATTCGCGAGCGGATAGGAAATGTTCCGCAGTTTCCTATAGGCGTTGATGTAGCAGTAGCTGAGGTAGGAGCTACCAATAGTCTAGGCTTTCAACTTTTGATGTACCAGATTTATGTATATTTATGAATTTTAATAATGGCAAAGAAATGTAATTTATTCAGAAACCCTTTTAAGGTGTATTGACAGATAATTGTGGAATAAAATGACTTGTGATTATTTTTGGATATTCATCTCTGAGACTATAACTTGTGGTGTGTGTGTTTATTGTGGGGTCACAGTACAGAGTAGTTGATTATTTATTAAGATTGGGTGTTATTAAGGAAAATGGAACTCGTGACAACCCGGATCCCCGACCCCGGATTTGGGGGTGTTACAGAAGTGGTATCAGAGCTAAGCGTTATAAACCTTAGAGATGAAGTGACGTTAAGATAATAAGTACACTAAGATAAATAAGAACTCTTGCCAAGTTCATAGTCGGACTACCTAATGTAGTACTGATAGTTAAAACCCTTATGGGAACCCTTATAAATATCGTGATAGAAGCGTAGTTCGTTATCGTATATGGTAGCGGGACTCCGAACCTTGAGGTTGAGGAGTAACAGCGCGATGATGTTTTATTACTAATTGGAGATCGGATTGTGGATCCGATAGAGCGTCCTAACGCAGGACCGGATGATGTTGATATTGAGGATGTAGCGGTTGAGGATGTTGTCCTAGAAGGGATTGTTGCTGAGGAGGATCCTGTGAAGGATCCTGACAAGAATGAATAAAGGACCACTGAGGAATCGATGACCATGGTTAGGGCAACTCCCAGAGGTAGGATTGGCCGGTCACTACCAGAGGTTCGTTCAAGTTTGTAAAGATAGTAGCCCCTTTAACGCGGCTTACTCGTAAGACTGAGAAGTTCGAATGGACAGAGAAATATGAGAACAACTTTTAAGAACCGAAGCAAAGGTTGGTGACGTTCCCTATGTTGGCGTTGCCGGATGGAAAATGAGATTTTGTGAAGTGTAGTGACGCTTCGCATAAGGAATTAGGGTGCTTCTCATACAGCACAGCAAGGTAATCATGTACGCGTCAAGACAATTAAGGGAATATAAAATTCGATATCTCCACCCATGAGTTTGGGCTCGTGGCAATAGTTTTGCCCTAAAGATGGGAGGCACTACTTGTATGGAGAAAAGTGCGAGATTTACACAAGCCATAAGTGCTCTAGTACATTTTCACGCAGAAAGTGCTCAACATGCGCCAAATGAGGTGGTTAGAGCTAATCAAGAATTATGATTGGGAGATTCTTTATCATTCAGGGAAAGCCAATGTGGTGGCTGATGCCCTTAGTAAAAAGGAGAGACTCAAGATAATAATGTCTTTGGGAGAGTTTATAAGAGATTTTGAGAAAATGGAAATAGAAGTGAAGGTAACCGGAGCCGGTACCGAAAAGCTATTTGAGATTTCAATATAGACCGAATTTTTGGAAAAGAACATATTGTGCCAGAAAAAGTGATGAATGAAAGCAGAGAGTCAATGACTGGAGAAGAGATCCATACCGAGAAAGATGATAAGGGGATAGTGAGGTGTTCCTACAGAAATTGGGTTCCAAAAGTTTAAGAGCTTAAGGATGAGAACTTAGATGAGAGCCATAGTTTGAGGAATAAGATTTAGGGCAAACCCTGAATGTGATAGTCAGGGAGGTTGCCATCAAGAAAGAAAGAACCCATAACATAATAGAGTGGAAAACAAGGTTTTTAATGTATAAGATAACCCCGATTATGGGAGAAGGTTGAAACATTTCATACTAAGGAAACAGAAAGTCGAGTAAGGAAAGGAGACCCGAGACGGTACTCCTATACGGCAATTTATGGACCTGTCTAGACAGAACTTAGACTATTATCCCCAACCATCACCCTGAGGAAACAATACGGTGAGAAATTCTTTCAGGGCCTTTAAGTCGCTAAGCCCTTAGAGTTCCAAGGAACAAGCTGAACCAGTCGAGGAAAGAGCCTGGCTAAAGAAAATATAGGAATCATTTGAGATTCTAAATGATTGACGAATCACAAAAGACTGTTTTTGTCACTTACCCTCCTAAGAGAGAGACCACCCGCTGGTGAAAGGCCAAGGAAGGCACGAAGCAAGAGATTATAATAAACTAATTTAAGTTCAGTCAATTGTTTTTGGGAAAGTAATTCCCAAAGATAAGGAGATAGTGTAAAAGCTTTGGAGCTAGAACAAAAGCGGATGAGTATGATGAATTATGAATCTAAGTTGTAAGAGTTGTCAAGATTCGTTTTGAGGACACGAATCCAGAATGACGGGATGTTTGAAATCAATACTTATATTGTGTTGGTTCATGAAATAAGGATAAGAGAAAGGAAAATAAAAAGAAACTGAAGTGGAAAGGAATATAAAGGCAATGGATTTTGAGGTATGATAAGGGAGTTGGGTATGAGGAAACCCTAAAGACTCGTAGCAATAGAAATAGAAAAGTATGCATTCGTCAGGATGAGGGTGATTCACCATGAGTTAAAATTGATGGTTGAGGGCATAAGAGATACATATATTTTATCCCCTGTAAGTTGGGAAGATTCGAGGAAACCTTGAGATAATTCGAAGGATAAATAATGAGACGCGGATAGACTGAGGAGACAAGAAAGTAAGAAATTAAGAAAATTGGATGAAGGAAGTGACCTTCAAGAAGGTGAAGTGTAAGACCGGTGGCATGATACCCAGAAAGGGAGATGCCAGATATGAAAGATATCCCAACATTGAGGTGACTGTTGAGATAAACAACAAAAGTAAATAAGGAATTATTAAAAAGAGGTTCACGTTGAACACGACCAATATCTTCCAGAACATCCTTGTTATCATTACCAAATTAGGCAAGAAAAGCGGATAACCGTTGTTATCTTTTGGAGGCCATATTGATTGACCTCATTTTGAATACAGATGTTATTGTGAAAATTAGGCATATACTATCGAGGTGGGAATGATTGAATAAGACACCCTTATCAGGGATATATGACTTGATTTATCCATGGAAGGATGCATGTACCTTTTTAAAGGTGGAATTAAGGATAGAACATCGGTAACTTAAAACGAATCATAGGGGAATGCATAAAGGTTGGCATTTCACCCTTAATAGGGACATCATGAGTTTTGACAGTATGAATTGGAAAGGATTAAGGTAACAACAACCTTTAAAGAAACAGTGGAGAAATTTTTTTCAAAAGTATATAGACAATGATTCTAGTATTAGTATATGGTATTTTGATATGCCCTGTATCTAGGGAATACAGGAGGAACGATTCAAGGATAACCTTAGAGGTTTTACAAGGAGAAAGGTAAAATTCAAAATTCTCAAGAATAGAAATGTTGATAAAGGAAATATGACGTAATTATAATGATGCCAAGTGAGGCACGTGTTAAACCACGAGAAGGTATGGATCGAACCAGTAATGGTCGAAATTGTTCAGGGCAATTAGGACTTAAGATAAAAGATGTTCTAATTATGATTGAGAGTCAGTCATGACAGTGATTAACCTCTAAAGACTGAGGCAATAACTTATGGAAAAATGGTAATTTTTTTTTACTCATCATATTTTAAGGAAAACATCTTCACATAAGCTGTGATTGAAATAAGGTAGAAAATTTATTTGGAGGTGGTTAAAATGACATTGACTGTAAGGAAATTTTACTATCAGGAAAGGCCAAAGAGGTGGCCGACACTTTAAAGGTAAGAGGATAATTATAGGCGCTTGTGCCAAAGGAATACAGTGATGATGGTTAAAGCTATGCAGGTTGTATTATGGTTTGGAAGATTGACATTCCTTCTGATGACTGTGCAATACCCAACCGTAATAGTAGTTGGTAAAGGTTTAATTCGTGTAATCGCCATGAGCGGGCTATCTATCTCAGAAGGTACTATCTTGAGAATTATCCAGGACCATATTTCAAAAAGGACTAAACGAACCTTGAGTTAAGTCTTCTATTTAAGGCATACGATTAAGAATGGTATTCACCTGCTATCGTTGCTTTGACTGAAACTCTTCTGTAATTTTATCTACTTCATGTCATGAAAGTATGTCAGAGTTTGGATTGTTCTTCATGAATTATGATTGGTGATTATGTTAACTCCTTATAAGTATTCTATACGACACGTATGGACTCCGTATGGTTAGATATTAAGATTTCATGGAAAATGAATGACGACAGTAAGTCAGTGGTGGACCATAGTAATGCAGCAATGATTCTGCGAGTAATGAGTCGATTACAACCATGAGAGTTGTATTGAAATGAATGTTGAGATTGAGTACCACTAATCGGGTCATGGTGGTGTATAAGTTATCATTGATAGACTAATTAAGTAGATTATCTACCTATTGAATACTTATTCCTTCTTATAAATAGAGAGTCGTATTCCTATACGAGGGTGGTTGCGATGCTAGCATAGAATTCTAGTAACGATGATGTATAAAATGAGATTCCAGATTCGATTTTCGATGTCGAGGGAGTTTCGAAGGTGATTGTGTATAAGCTCGAGCAAGAGCATGGGTCCATAGAATGATGGATGGAATAGTAAATATTTAAGCATGCAAAATGCGATGCGATAATACTTGATGTTGATATATATATCCGTATGTTTTGTTCTCCTATGACAAACCTCTATAGTTCAGAGGTAGGTTCCAAGCCAGATATTTTGTGGCAGTATATTTTTTTTCATATATACAATTCTCTTCAATTCGTTCTTTTCTCTTCTTTTCATTTCATATAAGCTGAGAAGAACAACCCTTCCAGAAGGGGAGGTATTGCCGAAGGACTATCTATCTGTGTGATAGAAGCCTAGTAGGATACCATCTATTGTTTAATTGCTTGTCAAGTACTAAAGGCTGGCCACCTTCTGTACTAACTATGCAATGTAACAAGTGTTCATGATCATAGTGATCTCTCAACAAATTCCTTTACTTCTATATGATTAATCAAACTTTGGAAAATAGAAACAGCTGAAAAAGAAGTAGTATCAGTACAGTGGTATTCCGATTATAACGCGTTCGTGATACTAAGGTTGACGTGGTTATTAAAAGGTTATAGAACGCTAACGAGCAAAAGTATAACCAGTATAATATTAGGAACGGAAGGTAGTAGCGATTACGAACTGGAAAAGAATGGGTATTGAGAAGCAAAAGCTCTAATGCTAAAAGCTATAATGAGAGTCTGTGCAATAGACTTGAAAGAAATTGTAATGATCACTTAACACGGATTGAGTTTTCTTACGACAATAGATCATATGTCAGTATTGAGGTATCACCTTATGAGATCCTTGAGGGAAGACAATGTCGATCTCCCTTATGTTAGGATGAAGTTGTAGAGCGCAAGATGCTCGGACCCGCAGTAGTCCAAAGGACCAGGGATATAATAGATCTAATCAGAGGACGGCTGGTAGTAACCCAAGATGGACATAAGAGGTATGCTGATTTGACTCAAAAGGACAAAGAGTATGAAATAGGGGACCTAGTAATGTTATAGGTATCCCTTGGAAAGGATTGATAAGGTTCGGAAAGAAAGGAAAGCTAAGTCTACAATTTGTTGGACTCTTGGATATATTAAGACGTTTTGGGAAGTTAGCATATGAGCTAGCCCTACCCCCGAACATGTAGCAAGTCATAATATGTTCCGCGTATCAATGTTAAGGAAGTATAATTTGGATGCCAGATAAATAGGGGCATATGAGCGCATAGGCATGCAACCAGACATAACCTATAGGGAGTAACCAGAAAGGGTTATAGATCGAAAAGGAACAAGTGCTTAGGAGAAGGGTTATCAAACTAGGCAGAGTGTGGTGGTAGGACCACAATGTGGGAAAATTTACTCGAGAGTTAGAAAGTGCAATGCTAAGAGAGTATCCCTATTCATTTTCTATCTGATTCCGGGACGGAATCCTTTTAAGGAGGGGTGACTGTAATATCCCCAATTTTTGGAAAATTTTGAAACCCTTATGAATAGTGATTTTGCAGATTATGCTGAATGAGAAAACTTTTCATACCACACTATGTAGGGGTTCTGTTATTGATCTTCTGGGATATTATTAGTACTCTATGTGGTATATAAGTGTATGTAAAGATCGTCAGAATCCAAATCCGAACACTTTGATTTTTCCCGGAAATCCACTAGATACGGAAAGAATTGAGTATAAGGTAACAGGATAAAAAGGATTTAAATTAAAGGATTATAGGAGAGGATCATAAAAGGAATATAATGTATTGAGATAGGTTAAGGAAACCCAAGTAATAAGATCCTGGGTATGATCCCTCAAACGATAAACGAAAGCGAAAGTTAAGCGAACCGTATAACAGATCAGTGGTCATTAGGCAAACAATTAGAAGCTAATCAAAGGGATTAGTGGGGATGATGTCATCAAACCAATAGGAAGAGGACAAAGGAGGGAGGGTGACATCACTTGATTATGTAAGCATGACATAAGGGGAAAGAGATGTGGTTGATTTAAAACCACACAAAGTCAAGGTTAGAAAAGTAATTACCCAGAAACAAATCAAACACACCAAGCAAGCAAAAAATTCATTTCCTTTCTTTTTCTTCTTGAAGCTCTCGGCCCTTTTCTTAAAAAATGAAGATCCAAGCTCCACCACTTACTATTTGGCAAGGTATTTATCTAAGCTTCCCCATGGATAGTTACATACTTCCTATAAGTTTAAGCTTCTAATTCCAAGCCAATCTTTTTTTATAAATCAAGGAAGAAGATGGTGAATAGTACTTCTTGAAATTAATTTTTGTGTTCTTGATTTCTTTGAAAGATCAAGCTTGTAGGAGGTTAGATTAAGGCTTCCATGGGCATTCCAAGGATCTTTCATGGATTAAAAGCTTCAAGGAAGGTATAACTCTTCATGATCTTAGTCTTAAGCTTTGTTGTTTAGATTTCCTAAGGTTTAGATGATGGGTTAGTGTAATGGGTGTGTAATCATGTTTAAAGCTTGTTATGAGTAGTTTAGTTGATGAGAGGCATGATTATTGTGTGTTTAGAGATTGGTTGGTTTTGTGATATTTTTGAAGTTGGAAGTCTTGGTTATTAGTTAATGAACTTAAGTAAACTCTTAGTTCATAATTGATAAATAAGTATGAATTGGTAATATTGAGTTGTTGGGGCTGTTGTAGTATGGTATGGATGGAGTTTTGATTGTGGATTGATGGTGGGTTGAATTGGAATGGTATAAAATTTGGGAAATCGCGTAAACATAGCCGTCGTAATGCCCGATTTGTCGTAGACTATTTTTGTTCTTAACATCATAACCCTTGAACTCACTGTTACGTTTTTACCATTGCCTTGTTTAGATAGCTCATGTTACGAGCTTCATTTTGATATGTGGTTCGTTTGATTCCGATGTACGGTTTAAGAGAAACGGCCGTTTTAAGTAACGACGTTTCGCGAACGAATCATTACCCCTCACCTTACTTTGAAACATAGGTTAAAGACCTTAAAGGACTAATTGAAGTATGAAGTATTTATGTAAGGTGTAATAGGCAGTTGGTAAGACACTTGCGAAAGAATCGCCTTAAAACTTGTAATGGTTAATTTATTAAAAATGGTGGAGCCGAGGGTACTCGAGCGACTTAAGTAAGTCGTTAAGCGCGAAAGCGAACGTTAGGACTCTAAATGGTTAAAGTCTAGTTTCTTAAGCGACCGGGGTTTAATTCCGACTTATGTTGTTGTTCATAGGTTATCGGACCCACTCTAAGCTTAAGTCTATATGGGAGCACTCAGGCAAGTTTTCTACCCGTATAACTGTTGTTGTGATGTATATGTGTATATGCATGATCTTGTGATAAATGCATATTTGTTATTAGCAAATTCTTTCGATATATTGTAGCATGTGATATGGTATATATGCATGCCTGTTTCATATTCTTGAATTATGTATTTGTTGGTTAAAATGCTTATAGTTGCATAATACCTATGTTAGAGATAAGCAGTAGTGGCGTTTACCCTTAGTATAGGGGACCCAAAGGTGAACATTTTTCTAAACCGGGAGTCGATGTTCCCGAGTGTATTATATATATTTTATATATATATGGTTATAGTTTTCAAAACTATTAATCGAATAAGGTTTATTCGATAACTTTAACTTTATTTTATTAATTGAATATTATTTCGAATATTCATCTGAGGACTTATGACTCCTTTTATTGTATTAATTGAATATTATTTCGAATATTCATTCGAGGGCTTAAGACTCAGTTTATATTATTTAATGATTATTAATTGGATATTCATTTGAGGATGTATGACTCCTTTATTTATTTAATGAATATTATTTATAATATTCATTCGAGGTATTATGACTCCGTGTATTATTTAATATTCTTTATTTTATTAAAGAATAATGTTCGATAATCAAACTTACTTTTGATTATTCAAATAAAGATATTACTTTCGTATAAGTATATCTTTGATTATTTACTATTCATTTCAATTATAAGTTTTCCAACTTCTACCTCAATTATTCTTTATGGGAATATTATTTAAATAATAATATTCAGATATTTTCTAAATACATTGGGACTGATTTACTTCATTAAATCAGCATTACTCCAAACACTCTTTAAAGTGTTTTCGAGTCTTCAAAATGATTTTTAAAAGTTAGAGCGGATCCCAAAACTCCTTTTTATATTTAAGATCTTCCTTTTAAAGGGGATTTAAATACTCGCTCAAAACCTGAGGGATCCGGCTCTGTGGTGTATTTTATATTCGCAACGAGGTTGCTGTTTTGGTAAATGAATTGATTACTTACCCAACGTTCGAGAAGTAAGTCCATCTATCGAGTCGGCATAAGCAACATGAGCTCAGTGGGCGTCCATGATAGTGTAAGTGGCTCAGTGGGAGTCCATCAAATGCGTAAGTGACTGAGTGGTAGTCCAGCATAAGGTCCTATTGCGACCAGGGTGATGACCAGTGGGGAATTCGTCCATCTACTAGTAGAAAAGGTTACTTATTGGTATCTTTGCCTGATCAGCAAGATATCAGGTTTATGCCAAAATTCTTTCCTTTCCAAATTTATTGGATATTGCAATTCTGTTCATACTTTACATGACAGAGGTTTTCAGGAAACGTATGTATATATATAGGTGTATATATATATCGGGACTTAGTGAAGTATCTCGTAACTTCATTATTTATAGTGATATTCAAGGATTTAATCTATTCAAATCTTGTCTTGTAGTCTCATCTATGTGATGAACTGTTGAAAGCTCATTATAACTTGAACGGTGGTAGTTCAAGTAGTATTCGGAAAAGATATAAGTATATTGGAGTATCTTGTAACTTCATCTTTTAAACTTATATCTAGTAAATGATTATATTATGCATATGAAAGATTTTCAGAAAAACGTTGAGACAAGGTTAGATATATGAGATCACCTTGCAACGATATTTTTATACAGTTATAAACTGGAACTCTGTGTATATTATACATGTCAGAGGATTTCAAAGATTGTGAAAAGTATATATATATATATGTATATATATATACTGAATATTTTGCGACTTGGTCGCGTTAAGATATCAGCTTGGTTCATTTCTTTTGATCAAGACTTTCATGAGTACTATGAGTATGCTCATATATTGTTAATCAGTATACATATTATTTTGGTGGGCTTGTTGCTCACCCTTGCTTTCTTCTTTCATCATACAACATCAGATAGACAAGATGAACAGGACCAAGCTCCCAATTCGCGAGCGGATAGGAAATGTTCCGCAGTTTCCTATAGGCGTTGATGTAGCTGTAGCTGAGGTAGGAGCTACCAATAGTCTAGGCTTTCAACTTTTGATGTACCAGATTTATGTATATTTATGAATTTTAATAATGGCAAAGAAATGTAATTTATTCAGAAACCCTTTTAAGGTGTATTGACAGATAATTGTGGAATAAAATGACTTGTGATTATTTTTGGATATTCATCTCTGAGACTATAACTTGTGGTGTGTGTGTTTATTGTGGGGTCACAGTACAGAGTAGTTGATTATTTATTAAGATTGGGTGTTATTAAGGTAAATGGAACTCGTGACAACCCGGATCCCCGACCCCGGATTTGGGGGTGTTACAATTGAGGCTCGCCGGATTTTATCTCCGGTGGCCGTGTTCTGGAATTTGGGGACGGGTCGAACGGGTTCTTCGTGACCCGTTTAGCTGACCCGTTTGACCCGTTTCAATCCTATTTTTCCCTAACTCAAAATCAGAAACTGTTTCTGATATCTTTTATTTTAAAAATTATTTTTAAAATTCTGTTTTAATTCTAAAAATTCATTTTAAATTCTAAAAATCTATATTTAATTCTGGAAAATTATTTTTAATTCATAAAATTGTTTTGATTATTTATTTACTTAAAAATAAATTTATTTTATTTTATTAATTAATTTTAATTAATTTTAATTACTTTAATTAATCGATTAATTGAATATTAATTGATTAATTAATTCAATTAACTATTAATTAATTTTAATTGATTTAATAATTAGATTTAATTATTTAAAATCGATTTAAAATTCCTGAAAAATAGTTTCGAGCTTTAAAATATTATTTTAAATTATTTTCAAGGCTCGATAATTATTATAAAATTATTTTAAAGTCAGATTCGGGTGTTTGAACCCAATTATTTAATTATAAAATGATTCAGAGTCTCGTTTTAATTCCGAAAAATGTTCAAAAATTCGTATTAAGTACTTGGAAAATCATTTTGACCCCGAATTTTCTTTGAAAAATTATTTGGATTGAATATCTTACGTGCTATGTGCTTTATGTGATCTGATTACTGTATAATATGATTGTATATGCATTGTTTGATTGTTTTTGTTATAACTTTCAATCCGTACGTCGGATTTGGGTGAAACGAAGGGTAAATAGAAGCTTGTATTAAATAGAATGAGATGAGAAATAGTGTTGATGAGTATATGTGATGTCAAACAAAGGAAGCGAGACGTAGAAAAGGAAAGCAAGTGGTCAATGAGTGGGAACCAATTGTCAAGTGTTAGTAAAGTGAAAGCGAATTGATAAGGCAAGTGTCCCTGAACTTTCTTGTAGTAGTTCCTATTCTATATTGCAAGTACTTTGCAGTACTTAACCCTAAACCTTAATTTATATTGATCTTAAGCCGCAAGCTTGATTTCTTGTAAACCATTGATTGTTGAATTCTTGGATACGAACCACACATATCCGATACTACTCCACAAATACATATCTACCACATACTGATGCTTGATATGAGATTGCTTATCAGACAAACCTTTATGCCTTGTACAACAGAAGACCACTCCTTGTAACCTTTGCACCATTGGTCTTCTACCCTCTGATTCTTTCCATGAATTGAAAGTCAATATTCTTGTTTACCTTGTTATACCTTCATGGTATTGTGAGTCATCTTATGCTTCAATATAAATATTGTTTATGATTCTGTTTATTGAATTACATTCCTTATCATGTTATTATTATAGAATTGGATTGTTTTTAAATATGGACCATATTTATGGTCGGACCAGATTCGTGGTCATAATAGGCCAATACTTGCCTTGGATCTAGTTTATAGAGCAAAGCTGGGAGCCTTGCTCGGGGTTAGTGTGTGACTGATCAGCAGCCTAATCTTGGTTTTTAAAATAAAAGTGAATATCCAATTCTAATCATTGCTTATCAGGAAACTTGATTCCCTATATCATTTCAATTGATCATTATAAAATCTCAGTGCTGTCATTATGACTTGATGAGCTAATTAGCTCACTCTTGCGAATCTGTTGGTGTTCTTTTCCAGTTAAAAAGGAATTTGGTGATGGCGAAGATCCCCAGTCGAGTGCGCCAGCTAGGTTTACAGGTTGAAATGGAATAAGCTAGTGGAAGTTGTGTGACTTGGTGTGTGCTAAAAGTTTGTAATAAAGTTTGACTTCAAATGTAAGATAAATAAATTTGGGATGTGGTACGTTTGTAATAAATAAGATTGTGGCTTGTGGACATACTTTAAACTGTTGTGATCCTTGATTTTGGTAAGTAGCGTCATGGCATATATTATTATATTCATAAAAAGTTTAAATATGGTGTGCGTGTGTTGTAGACCCCAAACTTCTGACCCGGGTTTGGAGGGCGCCACAACTTATCATCCCAGACTTCCTTATTCCTTGTAAACCATATCCCCCACATGACTGCAATAATTTTAACAATGTTGTCATTAGTGTCCGATGCAAGCTTATTTAATAACCATGTCACAGCAGATTCCTCTTCCCTCATGTCAAACCTCATGCCCACCTTCTACCAGCACCTGATAGCAAAATTACATTCAAAGAAAACAAGCACCAAGTGTTCTACATCAAAGTTACATAACGGACAAATAGTAGGAATAGTGATGCCCCTGTATCAAATCTCGCACTGGAATGTTATTCCTGAAAAACCTCCATAAGAAGATTTTGATTTTATGAGGTATGTTTAAGCGCCACAATCTGCTCCATCCCCTCGAATGAGGAACCTGAGGATTAGACATGTTCATTGAGTGCCAGAAATGATATCCACTTTTCATAGAATAAATTCCATCATTTGACGAAACCCATGTTAATCTTTATTTCCAGGATAGCAGTAACATCAGAATTGCAAAACGTCTGTCAGACTTTTTCCTCATCCCATTCTTTAGTATTTGGACGGAAGTAGTGACAAACCTTTTCAATACTACTATTATTCACAGCGTAGTCATCAACGCAAAAACCAGGTTTTTTCCTCAACCATGGATCCTTATGAATATTTATCTTCTTACCATCACCTAACACCCACCTATACCCCTTACACAATGCCTCCTTAGCTTCCCAAACACCAGACTAGATAAAACTCGATCCCCCTCCTCTTGTGGCTTGCAGAATGTGTGTACCAGTATAATAACGGGCTTTGAAAACTCTTACTAATAGCGACATGGGATTATTAATGAAATTCCAGCAATGTTTTCCCAGCAAAGCAATGTTAAAACCATGAAGATTGCAAAAACCAAGACCCCCTTTGCTTTTTGCCATTCCCATTATGTCCCATGCCAGCCATTTAATTCCTTTTTTCACATCTCCATTTGAACTCCACCAGTAACCATTCATTAACCTCTCTATTTCTAGAGAAAGTGACTTTGGAATCATAAAGCAAGACATGTAGTAAGATGGTATAGATTGTGCTATATTCTTGATAACTATCTTACCACCTCTAGAGAGAAGTTTGTTGCCCCAACCTTGAATTCTCCTCCAAACTCGATCTTTCAGAAAATTAAACATTGATTTTCTAGAGCGTCCAATCAACGAAGGGAGTCCCAAATATTTGCCATCCCCCAGATCATTATGAACCCCTAGAATTTCCGATAACTCCTGTTGTTTGTCTCTACATACATTAGCACTAAAGAAGACCCCCGACTTCTGAAAATTAATCGCTTGTCTGCTAAGATACTCATAAGACTTTAATAGAGACTTTACTATTGTGACCTCTTCCTTTGAAGCTTTAAAGAATAAAAAGCTATCGTCTGCAAATAACAAGTGAGTAATGGCAGGTGCATTTGAACTAATTTTACATCCATGTAGACTACCAGAACTAGCAGCGCTACTAAGGGCATTTGACAAACCTTTTACACATAAGAGAAACAAATACGGGGATAACGGGTCACCCTGACGCAATCCTCGTTTCGGATAAATTGGTCCCATGGACGTACCATTGAAACATACAGAATACTGCACAGTGGTGATACACATCATAATCCAATTTATAAATTCTCCACAAAACACATCTGGTGCATATTATATTTCAAAAACTTCTGGCTAACTCGGTCGTAGGCCTTGCTAATGTCCAGTTTGAGAGCTACTTCACCATCTTGACTATAATTTTTCTATTTCAGAAAGTGTATGACTTCAAATGCTAACAGAATATAATTAGTAATATTTCACCCGGGCACAAAAGCTGATTAATTTTTAGCTATAATATCAGGAAGAATAATCTTCAAACGGTTAGCGAGGACTTTCCCCAGAATTTTATATAAAACATTGCAAAGAGCAATGGGGCACAAATCTCACATCCTCTCCACTTTTTCATTCTTCGGGATAAGCACTAAGTTGGTGTTGTTTAATTCAGCTGGAAAAGAGCAATCCTGAAGCCAACTTTTACAACACTGGAAAACATCTTTTCCCATAAGACCCCAAAAGTGTTGAAAGAAAGTGGGGTTTAGCCTGTCTGGCCCAGAAGCTTTATCTGGGTGTATTTGTTTGACATCGGCTTCAAATTCCTCATATGTAAGTTCAGCCACAAGACTTGCATTATGGTCATTACTTACCACTGCATTCTCGTTAAAACTGTGATTCTTTCTTTCATTTCTCAGACTTGCAAAAACATTCAAATAGTACTCTTTAACCATCCTGCACATAACCTCATGGTCCTCTACAATTTCGCCTTTATCATTATTTAAATGAGAAATGTGATTTACCTTTTTTTCGATGATGCTGAAGCGTGGAAAAATTTAGTATTAGCATCACCGTCAGATAACCAGAATACTTTTGCTCGCTGCTTCCAATAGACTTCTTCGTGTAACACAACTCGTTTAACTTTTCTTTTTCCTTGAAATACTTAGCAATTCCTTGTGCATCAACTCTATTGACCAGACCATCAATTATTTTCTTTTGCGCTTCACTTTGTCACAAAACTTGTGAAAAAAATTACGACCTCACTTAGCCATGAAGGACGTAACAGATAACAACTTCGGAAGAAGATGAGTAGCAGGCAACATCTTCCAATAATCGGACACCTCCATTTGAAAATTTGGCTCTTTAAGCCAAGTATTTTCAAATTTGAATCTAAATTGTTTCCTTGAGCACGCCACACTGCATAACTCTAACAAAATAGGGTCATGATCAGATACTACTGTATGGATGATAAAAGTGTTTGTCCTAAATCCAATCATGTATGATGAGTTATGAAGAACTTTCTTGTATTCCTATTTAATTTCATTGAAATTAATAAAATACTTGTTTTGGTTTTATTATGGGCTTTATCTATTTAAAGTGTTTTAAATAAGATGCTCCATATTTTACAATAAAGCTTCTAGAATTATAATGAGATTATAATAGTGAGATCTAGAAGATGATAACTCTAGACTTAAACAGTTCCTGATCATAGGATAACTAATCGGATGTTATTGGATCCGCAAAGATTGGTACATACTATGCTTGCTCCCTTCAGGAGGATGTCTGTTCTCATAGGCATTTGTGTGGTGACACTATAGCTAGTATGTAGGTGTTTATTAGGGAATAAGTTCACTGAACATGACTGGATAAGTTAAACAACTAATGGAGATTACTCACTTGTCAATAGTTATTCACTGAGTGATAGTTGTACAAGTGTCCTTAGACTTGAGATTGTTAAAGTTATCTTGTATATAATGAATTGTGCTTTGGTTTAGTCCTTAGTCTCAAGGACATCCATTAGGTCTATTCTGGGCATAGAGATTTGTGTGTAGAGATAGTTAACGTCAATAGAGGATCTACCCCTTCCAGTATAGGAAGAGAATATCCTATGTTATTCTTAGTATGCGAGTTCTGGAATCTCTGACCAGAGTGTATGAAATTAGAAAGGAGTTTCTAATTTGCATTAATATGAACTTTGCATTATGAATAAGAAATCATATGATTAAATTTGATAGGCCTGACACGAGATCCATGCCTTGTATTTAATCGGAATATTATAAGGGTAGAAGGAATTCATTGTACGGTAACTAGTCACTGACATGTTCTTGGTATTCTAATCAGTGAATTCATATTATCCGGATAGTGGCGATATGTTGAGAAGCGTCACTCACGATGTAGAATAAATATAATTAATCAGTTAATTATATTTAGTGAATTTTAGTATTCATGTAAATAATTAATAAAAGTTTATTATTATTTATTTCTACTACCGGCATAATATTGAACCTACAGGGTCACACCATAAAAGAATATTTTCTTTGATGAAATAATGAGAGAGAGAATTATTTTCTAAATAGTTTAGAAAAAGAAATAATGATTAAAATAGTTTTAATTATTATTAAAGCATTTTATAAAGATAAAATGTGGGGCTAATATATATATATTGATATATTATGAAAAACCCTAAGAGAGCCCTATAAATAGAATGAGATGGCTCATTCTAAACACACTCTTGGTTTTGTGAAAACCCTAAGAAGAGCTAGCCTCCATCTTCTTCCTCTCTCTCTCTGTCTCTCCCCAAACTCCATTTTTACAAAAACTTGGTTTTATAAAAAGCTTCATCGAAGAGGATTATTCTTGGTGGATACCGGTAGAGTGCTTCACACACTAAGGAGCAACTGCTAGCAACCATATTATAAAGCTTCAATTTTAAGGTATGGTTACGATTCCTCCGTTTTTCTGATTTATACGTTTTTCTATATGTGCGATACATGGTTTTTACGGAATAATTGTTATAGGTTTTGCATATGGAGATTCATATAAAAAACTTTAGATTTTTTTTATGCATGTATGGATTTGTTATGATTTTTGCAAGTTTATTTAGATTTAATTATGAATTAATTCGAAATCATTTTTGCATAAGATCTTGACTACTGATCTGGTATCTACAAGTGTTGTAGATCATCTAGGTATTTTTTTCATAATTTTGTGATGTGTAGATTATTTGTTATGAATTTGTAAAAATTGTTTTAACTAAAATTCATGAAATAATTATGCATGTGAATAAAAATCTGATTAAAATTTGCACAAGGACCCCTGGCTGATCTGATAATTTTATCCTACTGCCTGATTTAAGAAATTATATTATTTTGATTTTTTTATTAATTTATTAATTAAATGTTAATTAATTTATTAATAGTAAAATTAAAATAATAACCTTTTAATAAAAATTATTAAGTGAGGGAGTAAAGGAAAGGGGTTACCCTTTTTTGTAACGGCAGAAAGGTGTAGCTGAAAAACGGCAGGAAGCAGATAGAAAACAAAACAAAAAAAAAAAATTCTGCAACGGTCGGCTGTGTCAGGCGCGTGTAGCGCACGCGTGAGGGGGGCGGGGGGGGGGGGGGGGGTGTCGCGCATTCCGTGAATGCGTTACACATTGTTGCGCATTTACAGAATGTGTTACACATATTAATGGCTTAACAGTGTTGTAACGCATTACCGGAATGCGTTACAGCCCTTGTAACGCGTTCATGTAATACGTTACAGCCCGTCTGTCCAAATTAAATTTGATTTTTTGGGAGTTTCGTAACTCCATTTTGGGCGTGCAATATATCGTTGGATTCGTTTTTCCGAGACGGATCTAATGGAGTGGTCAAGTATTTTTTATATAAAAGTTTTAAACTGTTTATATTCCCAAAATTATTTTAAAGCATGTTTTAATTATTTTAATTGCTTTTAAATGCTATAATAAATCCATACATCATTATATCAATGTGTGACATGATATTACTTGCATGCTTACTTGTTTATTTATTTTTATATATGAGATATATGCCTATGTTTACCATGCGATGATAGATTTAGGTGAACTTAAATCAAAATAAGGCGTGCTCTAGAAAATCTAGAATTAAAATCGTTTCTTGCCTTAACAATAATATTGGAATACAATCATAAGATTCTTGTGTTTATGAAAAACGTAATTAAATACGAATTTTCAATATTGAGAGAAATGATGATTCTGTCAAAAACAGATTTTGATCTGTAAGAAAGGGGTATTAAGTGACGCCTCTTGACAATGCTCCCCCCGATATGGGAATCATCTGATTATCGATTATTGATTTGAAATATTTAATTTAAAAGGAAGAATCTCTTTATAATATGATTATGATTGTAATGTTATATAATCCCTCTAAAATTAAATAATATCAAGTAGTAATTGGCCAATGACACAACGGGCATGTGTCGGTCATAGCCTTCCAACATGGTAGAAAGTGGTTCTTATTTTGAAATCATTATCGTTTCGTGCTACAGCCGAGGGCTTTGATTTCAAAATAAGAAATACTTGTCTATTACATAGAGATGTGTACATTGAATTAGAATCTAAAGGTCGTTACGTGCTATAGCCGTGGGCCGTTGGAGACTGATTCAATTGTACGAAATGTTGGGTTAGACTTGACTTAGAATTTTGAGTCTGTCGTGCTACAGCCGTGACTCAATTATTCAAGAGGCTAAAGTTTTATTAGGGAATAACATAAGATGTAATTGACAAGAGTTGTCTGCCTATTGAACATCACATGACGTTTCGTGCTATAGCCGAGGTTGTGTGATGGAATGTAGGATCCCTATTCCCACTAGAATTATGAATGCTTAATTTTTTACTTAAGGGGGTTGTATAAATTAGATAAACTAGTGGGAATAAAGACCCGATTCATATAGTGTTTTGAAATGAAATTGAATATTTGCCAAGTATTGTTATGTGTTCATTATTTACAGATTTACTATATACGTTATGTCTTCTGCATTATCACTCCGGAGTATACTAGATGCTCACAAGTTGATTGGTCCTAATTTTGCTTACTGGCTTCGAAACTTGAGAATTGTTCTCAGGGTTGAGAAGCTGGAATATGTGTTTGACTCACCTAAGTCTGCTGAACCTGCTGACGATGCACATAATGATTAACATGTTGTGTATCATAAATGGATAGATGATGCAAATGTTGCTCAATGTATCATGCTAGCTTCCATGAACATTGAGCTACAGAAGCAGCATGAGCATATGGATGCTCACACTATCCTAGCGCATCTACAAGAGTTGTATGATGTGGCAGGGAGGATAGCTCGATATGAGATATCGAAGGAGCTGTTCGGTGGTAGGATATCTGAGGGATCATCTGTGAATGACCATGTACTTTAGATGATCAATTTGATTGAACGTCTTGGACAACTTGTTTTTGCCATGGATGGGGAGTTGAGCCAAGACTTGGTCTTGCAATCACTTCCGGGTTCGTTTTCGCAGTTTGTTGTGAACTTTCACATGAATAAGTTGGATGTCAGCCTGGCTGAACTCCACAACATGTTGAAGACTGCGGAATCGAATTTTCCCTCTAAGAAGAGCTCTGTTCTTCTAATTGGTGAAGGTTCCAATCCTAAGAAAAGGAAGAAAAACCCTTCCAAAAAGAAGAAAGTAGGTGAAAAAAAGCCGGTTCCACGAAAAGCTGAAGACCCCAAGAGCAAAGTTGTTTGCTTCCATTGTAACAAGGTGGGGCACTGGAAAAGGAACTACAATGTTTACCTTGCAGAATTGAAGAAGAAGAAGGGTAGTGAGACTACCGCTTCTGTTTCAGGTATATTCATGATTGAAGTGAATATGTCATTAAATCAAATTTCTACTTGGGTATTAGATACCGCCTATGGTTCTCACATTTGTAATTCATTGCAGGGACTAAGGAGAAGTAGGACTCTTGAGGAAGAGGAGGTGATTCTACGGATGAGAAATGGAGCAAGAGTTGCTGCTGAAGCTGTATGATCATTTCATTTACATATGCCTACAGGCAAGACTATTGTTTTAAATAATTGTTATTTTGTTCCCTCGATTGTGAGGAATATTATTTCTATTCCCATGTTAGACTTGGCTGGATTTTCGTTTGTTATTCGGAATAATAAATATTCAATTTTTAGAGATAACGTTCTTTATGGAAGTGGTATTTTAAATAATGGTCTGTATGTATGTGACGTAGAGCATAATTTACTACAAACTGAACATACTAATAAAAGAAAAAGGGATGATAAAAATCTCACCTTTTTGTGGCACCGCAGACTTGGTCATATTAGTGAAAATAGACTGCGGACCTTGCATAAGGAAGGGTTACTTGACCCCTTTGATTTTGAATCATATCCTACATGTGAGTCTTGTCTATTGGGCAAAATGACCAAATCTCCATTTAGTGGACATGGAGAGAGGGCTGCAGATTTGCTAGGATTGGTACACACAGATGTATATGGACCAATGTCTACACAAGCCATGGGTGGATTTTCATACTTCATTACTTTCATAGATGATCGATCTAGATTCGGATATGTGTATTTGATGAAACACAAGTCTGAAGCCTTTGAAAAGTTCAAAGAATATAAGCATGAAGTGGAGAAACAAACCAAACATAGTATTATAACTCTTCGATCAGATCGAGGTGGTGAATACTTGAATGGAGAGTTTCTAGATTATCTCAAAGAAAATGGTTTAGTCTCCCAGTAGACTCCTCCATATACTCCACAGTTGAATGGGGTATCTGAAAGGAGAAATTGAACTTTGTTAGACATGGTTCGGTCCATGATGAGCTATGCGGATCTTCCAGTATCCCTGTGGGGTTATGCATTGGAAACCTCAGTATATTTACTGAAAAAGGCGCCTTCCAAATCTGTTCCTCAAACTCCATATGAGATATGGAAAGAAAGGAAACTAAGTCTTAAACACGTTAAGATTTGGGGATGTCCAGCTTATGTTAAGAAAGTTGACCCTGATAAGCTGGAATATCGATCTGTAAAATATAATTTTATGGGATATCCTAAAGAGACTTTAGGGTATTACTTTTACACCGATCATAGGGTGTTTGTCTCCAGACATGCTACCTTCTTGGAAAAGCAGTTTATCCTTGAAGGAAACAATGGGAGCAAAATGGAACTTGATGAAGTTCAAGAAGCACAAACTACTACGGTTCAAGTGGAAACACCTGTTCAGACTGAACAACCTTCTGTGGAACAGCCCATTCGTAGGTCAGGGAGAGGCTCTCGCCAACCTGAGAGGTATTATGGCCTTGTCATTGAGAATGACAATGAGTTGTCAATCATTGATGATGACGACCCTATGACCTATAACGAGGCTATGAGTAGTGTTGACTCAGATAAATGGCAAAGTGCCATAAAATCTGAAATGGAATCTATGTATACCAGCCAAGTATGGACTTTGGTTGAAGCACGTGAGGGTATGAAGCCTATTGTGTGCAAATGGGTATACAAAAGAAAGATTGGAGCAGATGGCCAGGTGGAGACCTTTAAGGCCAGGCTCGTGGCAAAAGGATTCAGACAAAGGCAAGGGATTGACTTTGATGAAACTTTTTTGCCTGTAGCCCTGTTAAAATCAATTCGGATTTTGCTTGTGATTGCTGCTTACTACGACTATGAGATCTGGCAAATGGACGTGAAAACAACCTTCCTCAATGGGAAACATGAAGAGAAAGTTTATATGACACAGCCTAGTGTGTAAGCTGTTGCGAACCATATATGGTTTCAAGCAAGCTTCTCGTAGATGTAACATCCGTTTTGATGAGACAATCAAAGAGTTTGGTTTTATCAAAAACATAGATGAACAATGTGTCTACAAGAAGGTTAGTGGGAGCGAGGTAACATTTCTTGTATTGTATGTGGATGACATACTTCTTATAGGAAATGATATACCGATGTTGCAATCAGTCAAAGTGTGGCTATCAAAGAACTTCACTATGAAGGACTTGGGGGAAGCATCCTACATTCTCGGTATGAAGATCTATAGAGATAGATCTAGAAGAATGATAGGTCTTACCCAGGGTACATACATCCATAAAGTGCTTAAAAGGTTTAGCATGGAAAACTCCAAAAGAGGTCTCATACCGATGAGCCATGGAGTATCCCACTCCGAAAAGATGTCTCCTAAGACACCTGAAGAAAGAGAGCGTATGAGTAAGATTCCTTATGCTTCAGCAATAGGATCTATCATGTACGTGATGTTATGTACTAGGCCTGCTGTTGCTTATTCAATTAGTGTAACGAGTAGATAGCAATCCAGTCCAGGTGAAGACCACTGGAAAGCAGTGAAAAACATCCTTAAGTACTTGCGAAGAACTAAGGATATTTTTCTTGTTTTTGGTGGTGGATCTGAGTTGAAAATAGAGGGTTATACTGACTCTAGTTTTTAATCAGAAAGTGATGATAGCAAATCCATGTCAGGGTACGTGTTTACTCTGAATGGTGGTGCGATTAGTTGGAAGAGTTCCAAACAGTCTACAACGGCTGACTCCACAGCGCAAGCAGAATATATAGCTGCAAGTGAGGCTGCAAAAGAAGCCGTTTGGATGAGGAAATTTGTTTCTGAGTTGGGAGTTGTTCCTAGCATTGAGGAGCCTATTGCGTTGTATTGTGATAAAAATGCAGCAATAGCACAAGCCAAGGAACCTAGGTCTCATAAAAATTCTAAACATGTTTTGCGACGTTTTCATTTGATTAGGGTAATTATTGAAAGAGGAGATGTCAAGATTGAGAGAGTTGACACACATAACAATGTAGCAGACCCACTCACAAAGTCATTGTCTCAGATTCACTTTGATCGTCATAAAGAGAATATGGGTATTAGATATCAAGGTGATGGGCTTTAGTTCAAGTGGGAGATTGAAAGTGTTTGTCCTAAATCCAATCATGTATGATGAGTTAGGAAGAACTTTCTTGTATTCCTATTTGATTTCATTGAAATTATAAAAGACTTATTTTGGTTTTATTATGGGCTTTATCTATTTAAAGTGTTCTAAATAAGATGATCTATAGTTTAGAGTAAAGCTTCTAAAATTATAATGAGATTATAATAGTGAGATTTAGAAGATGATAACTCTAGACTTAAACAGTTCCTGATCATAGGATAGCTAATCGGATGTTAGTGGATCCGCAAAGTTTGGTACATACTATGCTTGCTCCCTTCAGGAGGATGTCTGTTCTCATAGGCATTTGTGTGGTGACACTATAGCTAGTATGTAGGTGCTTATTAGGGAATAAGTTCACTGAACATGACTCGATAAGTTGAACAACTAATGGAGATTACTCATGTGTCAATAGTTATTCACTGAGTGATAGTTGTACAAGTGTCCTTAGACTTGAGATCGTTAAAGTTATCTTGTATATAATGAATTGTGCTTTGGTTTAGTCCTTAGTCTCAAGGACATCCATTAGGTCTATTCTGGGCATAGAGATTTGTGTATAGAGATAGTTAACGTCAATAGAGGATCTACCCCTTCAGTATAGGAAGAGAATATCCTATGTTATTCTTAGTATGCGAGTTCTGGAATCTCTGGCCAGAGTGTATGAAATTAGAAAGGAGTTTCAAATTTGCATTAATATGAACTTTGCATTATTAATAAGAAATCATATGATTAAATTTGATAGGTCTGACACGAGATCCATGCCTTGTATTTAATCGGGATATTATAAGGGTAGAAGGAATTCATTGTACGGTAACTAGTCACTGACAGGTTCTTAGTATTCTAAGCAGTGAATTCATATTATCCGGATAGTCGCGATATGTTGAGAAGCGTCACTCACGATGTAGAATAAATAAATATAATTAATCAATTAATTATATTTAGTGAATTTTAGTATTCATGTAAATAATTAATAAATGTTTATTATTATTTATTTCTACTACCGGCATAATATTGAATCTACAGGGTCACACCATAAAAGAATATTTTCTTTGATGAAATAATGAGAGAGAGAATTATTTTCTAAATAGTTTAGAAAAAGAAATAATGATTAAAATAGTTTTAGTTATTATTAAAGTATTTTATAAAGATAAAACGTGGGGCTAATATATATATATATATATTGATATATTATGAAAAACCCTAGGAGAGCCCTATAAATAGAATGAGATGGCTCATTCTAAACACACACTTGGTTTTGTGAAAACCCTAAGAAGAGCTATCCTCCATCTTCTTCCTCTCTCTCTCTCCCAAAACTCCATTTTTATAAAAGCTTGGTTTTATAAAAAGCTTCATCGAAGAGGATTATTCTTTGTGGATACCGGTAGAGTGCTTCACACACTAAGGAGCAACTGCTAGCAACCATATTATAAAGCTTCAATTTTAAGGTATGGTTACGATTCCTCCGTTTTTCTGATTTATACGTTTTTCTATATGTGCGATACATGGTTTTTACGGAATAATTGTTATATCACGCTTCCACTCATCCGTAAATTCCTTCAGATGACGGAGAGCTTACAAAGAGGGAATTTATGACACCAAGCTGTTGTATCAAAAGCTCTGTCGAGATGCTCACGAACCCAATTTGGTTTACCTCACCTTTTCTCCAATGTGAAATTACCTCCTACTAAGTCTAGTTCTGATAAAACGGTCATCAATCAAGGCACGAAAACCCTCAATACGAGATTGAGGATGAGCAATATTTCCAATCTTGTCAGCAACATAAAGGTGGTCATTAAAGTCTCCAAACACACACCACGGGGGTTGAGAATCCAGTGCTAAAGACCGGAGAAAATCCCAGGACTCCTGCCTTCTACTTCTCTCAGGAAAACCATAATAACAAGTGATCCTCCAAGCTCGAATGCCTTTCTCCAAAATTTGAACATCTATGTGATTACTAGATGAATCCGTAACCATGCAAGAGATATTCCTTTTCCACATGATTGTTTGGCCTCCTCCTCTACTTAATCTATCTATTGTAAAATAATTAGAAAAACCAAACATCAAACTAAGTTCACTGATTTTATTGAATGTTACAAGAGTTTCAGACAAAAAAATAAAATCCGGGTTACGAGACTTGATCAGGTCCCGAAGACATCGAACTGTACGAGAGTTTCCCAGCCCTCGACAATTCTAACCTACGAAATTTATTTTTCCTGGCTAGCTTGCCGTGCAAGCATAGCCAAATTGGTTTGGGAGGCTGGTACACAATCCAGAGTAGAAAGTGTAACATCCGTTCGAGCATCTATATTAGCAACAAAACCAGAAATCTGCAGTGCTCCATCGGTATCCATAGTAACATGTGTCTCATGGCCACTCCTACTCCTTTTCCTACCTTCAATATTAAGCCCAATAAGCTCCTCATCCTCAGGCCCATTATTAAAATTTGAAATTAAAAAATTTCATGGATTTTTCATCATATTTTTTTGAGAAATTGTTATACCAGACTCTGTTGACTTTCCATATTTATCAATTCTAAAATCTCTTTTAGTAATAACCTCCTTCCTTTTCTTAGCATAATTTTCTCCCGTATGTCTCGCCTTACTGTTTTGCATCCCAATCCTCTCCTCCCAGTCAGCATTTCCTTCTTCTCTGAGCCATTTGCTCCTCCCCTGTCCAGCCGCCCTTCATGACAGAGCTCTTAGCCAACTTCCCCAATCTTTAATGGTTTCCACACTATGTTTATCAATAAACTTCCTACAAAAATGATCTGTTTGTGTTACTAAGCCACATGAGAAACAAAACTCTCCCAATCTCTAATATTTGCAAGAGACAACAAATTTTTGACCATTTTTCCGAGTAACTTTCTTTCTTCTTTTCAGAGTCTTTCTCACATCAATCCTTATTTTTAAGCACATGTACTCCCTCCATATACTTGAGTTATTCTTTACGTCATACTCTATAAATTCTCGAAAGAAATTACTCAGTTGTTTACCAACAGACTCCAGCATAAATCCCAATGGCAAATCATAGATTCAAATCCAGATGTTTAGAAACCATAAAGGAACTTGTAGTGGATCCTCCCCTGTAGGAATTATTATTAGCTAGTGACAGCTGTAAATTAAGTTATTTAGTAGTTAGTTAAAAGGGCAGAAATGTAATTCTACTGTGTAATATAGTGCAAAGTTAGTTATAGAAAGTTAGTTAGAGATTAGATGACAGAACATCTTGTATATAAAACATTTTGTACAGATTATTTACTCATTGAATGAATTCTTGATCATTTACTGAAAGAGATATGTCCTAAGTCCAATCATGTATGAGGATTTAGGAATAACTTTTATGTAATTTGTTTTGATTTCATTGATATAATAAAAGACTTATTTTGTTTTTATTGCGGGCTCTATCTATTTAAATGTTTAAATAAGATATACCACAGTTTAGAGTAAAGCTTTTTATGGATTGTGATGAGATCATAATAATGAGACCTAAAAGATGATAACTCTAAACTTAAATAGTTCCTGATCGTAGGATTACTAACTGGTAATTAATAATCCGTAAAGATCGGTACATACTATGCTTGCTTCATTATGAAGGATGTCTGTTCTCATAGACATTTGTGTGGTGACACTATAGCTAGTATGTAGGTGCTTATTATAGAATAAGTTCACTGAACATGACTCACACAGCTGAACAACTGATGGAGTTCACTCACGTGTCAGCAGTTGTTCACATAGTGATAGTTGTACAAGTATCCTTAGACTTGAGGTCATCATAGTCATCTTGTGTACACTGAACTATGCTTTGGTTTAGTTCTTAGTCTCAAAGGGACAATTATAAGGGCTCTACTGGGTATAGGAATTTTTACACGAAGATAGTGTATGATCAATAAAGGATCTACCCCTTCCAGTGTAGGAAGAGAATGTTCAATGCTGATCCACTTGTGTTAGTTCAGGAATCTCTTGCCAGAGTGAATGAAATTAGAAAGGAGTTTCTAATTTACATTAAATAGAACTAAGCATAGTGAATGGAAAAACAAGTGATTAAATAAGATAGGCTTGACACAAGTTCCATGCCTTGTATTTAATCGTGACATTGCAGGGTAGAAGGAATTAATTGTACGGTAACTACTCACTGAATAGGTTCTTGGTATTCTAAGCAGTGAATTCGTATTATCTGGATAGTCGCGATATGCTGAGAAGTATCCCTCACGATGTAGAATAAATATGATTAATTAATTAATCATAATTAATGAATTAGAGAATTTATATAAATAATGATAAAATAGTTTTATTATTATTTATTTCTACTACCGGCTTAATATTGAACCTACAGGGTCACACCATAAAAGAGAATGATTTAATGGTGGAGAAATTAATTAATAATGGCTGATAATTATTTATTTATGAAATAAATAATTAATTGGCAAATTTAATAATTGATTAAATGAGATTCAATTGATTATAAATTAATTAAGAAAAAGTTCTTAATATTATTAATTAAGAATTTAATATTTGGAAATTAAATCAAGTGAGAGAATTATTTCTAAAGTGTTTAGAAAAATAATTAATAATTAAAAGGTGTTTTAATTATTAGTGAGAATAATAAAGGGTTAATAATAATAATAATATTTTATGGGAAAATTTTCAGCTGCAAATTTTGCCTATAAATATACTATTATAGACCCTATTTTTGCCTCAACCAAAAAGGTTTACAAAACCCTAATTCTCTCCATCCCCTCCTCCTTCATTACATCGTTTTCTTGGTGGATACCGGTGGAGTGCTTCACACTTGAGGAGCAGCTGCTAACGATCTCCGTTCATCATTTTTGGATCGCCATTAAAGACCTTCATCTTTCCATTAACGTAAAGCTTCTTAAGGTAAACACACTGAACTACGAATTAAATATTATTTTTCGCATGGATCCTGCGGAGGGTTTCGTTTTTTTTTTAAGATTTAAATTTACGTTTTCGTTACGTTTATGTGCTAAAAACCCTTTAATGGCATCAGAGCTACTTGTGAAAAGTTTTTAATTCGTTTATGTGTTTAACTGTTTTCGATATATGAGCAAGTACTTGATTCGCCATGATTTGATGTTGATATAATATGCTTATATATGTATGGTTTTGAATATATATGATATTCATGTGAGTTGTATAATCATAAGATGAATATGTAATCTGTATATATACTGATATATACATGATTTATGTTTGTTCTAATTATGAGAATCATATTGGATACGGATTCTGAATTGGCAGCTGCAGATTTGCTGAAATCTGGGTCTGGTATCCGATTTACGCAAACGAATACACTATTCCATAGGTAAACAAGCGTTTGAACAAAACTGATAGCAAAAGCTATCAACGACTCATCTGTAAGGCGTTTGACGTCGTTTACTGCCCGTAAACAGTGATTCTTATTTTTCTGATTTGATTCTGATTTTTCTGATTTTTGTCATATTTTCTTTTTATAATTAGATCATGGATAATATGATATGTTAAGATCAGATTATGTGTTTTAACATGCTTTTATGTGTTGTATGAGCATGGTGGATGGTTATGGCCTTTCGACCTTAGTGTAATGGTTTTGGTTTTGGTTTTGAATACGACTTGTATGTCGTCAATCTTTGTAATCATAAATCTCGAATGTAACTCGAGTTATTCTTGTAAGTTTATTAGATTAGTTTTACTTTCAATCATGTAATGTAATTGAAGACTCAAGAAGGCTATCCAATTGAGGTGATACAAAGAAGAAGACGAGGCATACAAGAAGTATAAACAAAGAAGAAGACTTATGTAATAAGTAGTTGTATTTATTTCCATCACCCTATTAGATTGACCTTGATCTTTATCATGAGCTTGATAAAGATCACATAGGATGGGGCCATAACCAAACACATTTACTTTATTGCAATTACATTTACTTATTTATTTAATTTTATATATGAGATATATGCCTATGTTTACCATGCGATGATAGATTTAGGTGAACTTATATCAATATAAGGCGTGCTCTAGAAAATCTAGAATATGAATCGTTTCTTGCCTTAACAATAAATATTATGAATACCATCATGAGATTCTTGTGTTTATGAAACACGTAATTGAATATGAATTTTCAATATTGAGAGAAAGGATGATTCTGTCAACAACAGATTTCTATCTATAAGAAAGGGTTATTAAGTGACGCCTCTTGACAATGCTCCACCCGATCTGGGAATAATCTGATAATCGATTATTGATTTGAAATATTTAATTTAAAAGGAAGAATCTCTTTATAATATGATTATGATTGTAACGTTATATAATCCCTCTAAAATTAAATAATATCAAGTAGTAATTGGCCAATGACACAACGGGCATGTGTCAGTCATAGCCTTCCAACATGGTAGAAAGTGGTTCTTATTTTTAAATCATTGTCGTTTCGTGCTACAGCCGAGGGCTTTGATTTCAAAATAAGAAATACTTGTCTATTACATAGAGATGTGTACATTGAATTAGAATCTAAAGGTCGGTACGTGCTACAGCCGTGGGCCGTTGGTGACTGATTCAATTGTACGAAATATTGGGTTAGACTTGACTTAGAATATTGAGTTTGTCGTGCCACAGCCGTGACTCAATTATTCAAGAGGCTAAAGTTATATTAGGGAATAACATAAGATGTAATTGACAAGAGTTGTTTGCCTATTGAACATCACATGACGTTTCGTGCTACAGCCGAGGTTGTGTGATGGAATGTAGGATCCCTATTCCCACTAGCATTATGAATGCTTAATTTTCACTTAGGGGGTTGAATAAATTAGATAAACTAGTGGGAGACACTTATGAATAAAGACCCGATTCATATAGTGTTTTGAAATGAAATTGAATATTTGCTAAGTGTTGTTATGTGTTTATCATTTACAGATTTACTATATTCGTCATGTCTTCTGCACTATCACTCCGGAGCATACTAGATGCTCACAAGTTGACTGGTCCTAATTTAGCTGTTTGTTTTCACTGTAACAAGTTGGGGAACTGGAAGAGAAACTGCAAGGTTTACCTTGCAGAATTGAAGAAGAAGAAGAAGAAGAAGGGTAGTGAGACTACCTCTTCTAATTCAGGCATGTTCATGATCGAAGTTAATATGTCACTAGGTCAAATTTCAACTTGGGTATTAGATACCGCCTGTGGTTCTCATATTTGCAATTCGTTGCAAGGACTAAAGGAAAGTAGGACTCTTGAAAAAGATGAGGTGATTCTACGTATGGGCAAGGAGCCAGGGTTGCGGCCATATCTGTAGGATCATTTAGTCTACATATGCCTACGGACAAGACTATTATTTTGAATAATTGTTATTACGTTCCCTCTATTGTGAGGAATATTGTTTCTATTCCTATGTTGGATTTGGATGGTTTTTCATTTATTATTAAGAATAATGAATGTTCAATCCTTAGAGATAATGTTCTTTTTGGACGTGGCATTTTAAATAATGGTCTGTATGTATGTGAAGTAGAGCATGATTTACTTTAGATTAAACAAACTAATAAAAGAAAATGAGATGATGAAAATCTGACCTATTTATGGCACTGTAGGCTAGGTCATATTAGTGAAAATAGACTGCGGACATTGCATAAGTAAGGGTTATTTGACCCTTTTGATTTTGAATCATATCCTACATGCGAGTCTTGTCTATTGGGTAAAATGACCAAATCTCCATTTAGTGGACATGGAGAGAGGGCTGCAGATTTGCTAGGATTGGTACACACAGATGTATGTGGACCAATGTCTACGCAAGCCATGGGTGGATTTTCGTACTTCATTACTTTCATAGATGATAGATCTAGATTCGGATATGTGTATTTGATGAAACACAGGTCTGAAGCCTATGAAAAGTTCAAAGAATATAAACATGAAGTGGAGAAACAAACCAAACACAGTATTATAACTCTTCGATCAGATCGAGGTGGTGAATACTTGAATGGAGAGTTTCTAGATTATCTCAAAGAAAATGGTATAGTCTCCCAGTGGACTCCTCCATATACTCCACAGTTAAATGGGGTATCTGAAAGGAGAAATCGAACTTTGTTAGACATGGTTCGGTCCATGATGAGCTATGCGAATCTTCCAGTATTCCTATGGGGTTATGCATTGGAAACCTCAGCATATTTACTGAATAAGGTGCCTTCCAAATTTGTTCCTCAAACACCATATGAGATATGGAAAGAAAGGAAACTGATTCTTAAACACGTTAAGATTTGGGGATGTCCAACTTATGTCAAGAAAGTTGACCCAGATAAGCTGGAATCTCGATCCGTAAAATGTAATTTTGTGGGATATCCTAAAGAGACTTTGGGGTATTACTTTTACACCTATCATCGGGTGTTTGTCTCTAGACATGCTACCTTCTTGGAAAAGGAGTTTATCCTTGAAGGAAACAGTGGGAGCAAAATTGAACTTGATGATGTTCAAGAAGCACAAACTACTACGGATCAAGTGGAAACACCTGTTCAGACTGAACAACCTTCTGTGGAACAGCCCATTCGTAGGACAGGGAGAGTGTCTCGCCAACCTGAGAGGTATTATGGCCTTGTCATTGAGAATGACAATGAGTTGTCAATCATTGATGATGATGACCCTGTGACCTATAATGAGGCTATGAGTAGTGTTGACTCAGAGAAATGGCATAGTGCCATGAAATCCGAAATGGAATCTATGTATACCAACCAAGTATGGACTCTGGTTGAGGCGCGTGAAGGTGTTAAGCCTATTGGGTGCAAGTGGGTATACAAAAGAAATATTGGAGCAGATGGCCAGGTGGAGACCTATAAGGCCAGGCTCGTGGCAAAAAGGATTCAAACAAAGGCAAGGGATTGACTTTGATGAAACTTTTTCTCCTGTAGCCTTGTTAAAATCAATTCAGATTTTGCTTGCGATTGCTGCTTACTACGACTATGAGATCTGGCAAATGGACATGAAAACGGCCTTCCTCAATGGGGAACTTAAGGAGGAAGTGTATATGACACATCCAGAGGGTTTTCTTTCTAAGGAAAATGAACACCTAGTGTGTAAGCTGCTGTGAACCATATATGGTTTAAGGAAAGCTTCTCGTAGATGGAACATCCATTTTGATGAGACAATCAAAGAGTTTGGTTTTATCAAAAACATAGATGAACCATGTGTCTACAAGAAGGTTAGTGGGAGCGCGGTAACATTTCTTGTATTGTATGTGGATGACATACTTTTTATAGGAAATGATATACCGATGCTACAATCAGTCAAAGTATGGCTATCAAAGAACTTCACCATGAAGGACTTGGGAGAAGCATCCTACATTCTCGGTATGAAGATCTATAGATATAGATCTAGAAGAATGATAGGTCTTACCCAGGGTACATACATCGAGAAAGTGCTTAAAAGGTTTAGCATGGAAAACTCTAAAAGAGGTCTCATACCGATGAGTCATGGAGTGCCCCTTTCCGAAAATCTCCTAAGACACCTGAGGAAAGATAGCGTATGAGTAAGATTCCTTATGCTTCAGCAATAGGATCTATCAACTACTCACTGAATAGGTTCTTGGTATTCTAAGCAGTGAATTCGTATTATCCGGATAGTCGCGATATGCTGAGAAGTATCCCTCACGATGTAGAATAAATATGATTAATTAATTAATCATATTTAATGAATTAGAGAATTTATATAAATAATGATAAAATAGTTTTATTATTATTTATTTCTACTACCGGCTTAATATTGAACCTACAGGGTCACACCATAAAAGATAATTATTTAATGGTGGAGAAATTAATTAATAATGGCTGATAATTATTTATTTATGAAATAAATAATTAATTGGATAATTTAATAATTGATTAAATGAGATTTAATTGATTATAAATTAATTAAGAAAAAGTTCTTAATATTATTAATTAAGAATTAATTTTTTGGAAATTAAATCAAGCGAGAGAATTATTTCTAAAGTGTTTAGAAAAATGATTAATAATTAAAAGACTTTTAATTATTAGTGAGAATAATAAAGGGTTAATAATAATAATATTTTATGGGAAAATTTTGAGCTGAAAATTTTGCCTATAAATATACTATTATAGACCCTATTTTTGCCTCAACCAAAAAGGTTTACAAAACCCTAATTCTCTCCATCTACTCCTCCTTCATTACATCATTTTCTTGGTGGATATCGGTGGAGTGCTTCACACTTGAGAAGCAGCTGCTAAGGATCTCCGTTCATCGTTTTTGGATCGCCATTAAAGACCTTCATCTTTTCATTAACGTAAAGCTTCTTAAGGTAAACACACTGAACTACGAATTAAATATTATTTTTCGCATGGATCCTACAGAGGGTTTCGTTTTTTTTTTAAGTTTTAAATTTATATTTTCGTTGCGTTCATGTGCTAAAAACCCTTCATTTACAAAGTTCTATATGGTATCAGAGCAAAATGACTCTGGTTCCCTATCGCTTCTGCCATTAGAGCTTCATTTGTTCGTCTTTTCATTTTTTTTCGTTTCATCTTTGATTTCTGTTTGATCTATTTGTGTTGAGATCATTTTTGTGTTTTGGATCTGTCTTGATTTTCTGTTGGATCTATTTGTGTTGAGATCGCTTCTATGTTCTTGATCTTTCTTGATCATTGTTACTTGATTGTTCATATATATCTCTTTTCAGTATGATATTTCATCAAACACAATGGCTGCTCTTGATGAAACTGATTCTGTTAGCGATGATGTTCATACATCCGCGTCTGATCTTGAGAGTGCTTATCACTCTATTGCTCTGGATGCTAGTCATCCTCTCTACTTGCATCCATCTGATCGTCCTGGTCAGATTTTAGTTGCTTCTGCGTTGAACGGTGATAATTTCAATGAGTGGAAACGTTCGATGTCTCTCGCACTCTCTGCAAAAAATAAACTAGGTTTTGTGACTGGAAAATTCAAGATACCAGCTGAATCATTAAAGTATTTTGCACACTGCAAGCGTTGTAATGATATGATTATCACTTGGTTGCTAAACTCTATTATACCAGAAATTCGATCCATTTGGGTGTATATCTCTCTTGCTAGTGATGTTTGGGAAGACATTCACGTGAGGTTTTCTCTGAGCAATGGCCCTCGCATATATGAATTGAAGAAGGCTTTGAGTTCACTCACTCAATACACACTATCTATCTCTGGTTACTATACCAAATTTAAGATGCTATGGGATGATCTTCTGCAAGCCTCTACTATACCTAAGTGCACTTGTATTTGCACCTGTAAGGCTAAGCATCAGCAAGAACAGGCTGATGAAATTATGAAGGTTACTCAGTTCTTGATGGGACTCAATGAAGCTTATACAAACATTAGAGGTCAGCTACTAATGCTTACTCCTATGCCTTCACTTACGGCTGTCTTATCTCTGTTACAATAAGAGGAACATCAAAGAAACTTTGTCAATTCAGCACAACCTGCTATTGAGTCTGCAGCATTGTTGAGTAAGGCTAGGTTTGTTAAGAAATTTGATGATAAGAGGTCTGAGTCTAAATGTAATAATTTGGAGTGTACGTATTGTCATCGAACAAATCATACTCGAGATCGTTACTATTAGTTGATTGGATTTCCTCCAAAGACCAAATCTACTCCTGGTGCCTCCAGGTGTCAGAGTGAGAACAAATTTGTTGCTCAAGTTACAACTAATACTTCTGCTTCTTCTGATAAGCAAGAGAATCAAGGAAATTCTTCATCTCATGGTCTAGATCTTACTTCAGGAAATTGTCTCTCAAATGCTCAGTATCAGCAATTATTGACTCTTCTGAATCAGAGTCAACTCTCTCATAATGTGTCTGATCCTCCTCAATCAGGTATCATGACTCATTCTTGCTCTTATTTGACTACTCTGTGTGTTACAAATTTTTATGCTACACAAGACTGGATAATGGATTCTGGTGCAACAGATCACATCAAATGTAATCATGATTTACTTACTCATATCAGTTCTTGTGATGTGCACATTTTTTTCCAAATGGAGAATTTACAAAAGTCACAATGAAAGTGAATATTAGATTGACACCTGAACTAACTCTATATGATGTTTTACTAGTTCCTAGTTTCCAGTTCAATTTAATCTCAGTCAGTAAACTGACATCTTCAATTCCTTGTTTTGTTCAATTCTTGTCACATCTCTGTGTTATTCAGGACTGTACTCTGAAGAAAACATTGGGGATTGGTAAACTCAATGGTTCTCTATACAAGCTCATTGATTCAACTTCTTCTCAGTTTCCTCTTGAATAAATCTTAGGCTACTACCATGTGCAATTCAGTTCAACTTGATAAATCCAAACTGTGGCACTCAAGATTAGGTCATGTCCCTTTTGATGTTTTGTAAAATATCAGTGATATTTCAGCGCATGTTAAATATGATACTCTGAAACCTTGTGATGTATGTCATTTTGCTAAATAGACTAGGTCTACTTATCCATCTAGTACTAGTCAGTCTTCTGTGCCTTTTGAGCTTTTACACTGTGATGTATGAGGGCCTTATAGACATAAAACATGTCACACTTGTAATTCCTTTCTTACTATAGTGGATGATTGTACCAGGCGTACTTGGACATTTCTTTTAGCTAGTAAATCTCAAATGTTTTCTATATTTCAGAAATTTTTCACACTTGTTTCCAATCAGTTTCAAGCTAAGCTCAAAATTGTCAGATCTGATAATGGTACAAAATTGTTAAACAAATATCTTACCAATTATTTCACTTCCCTTGGTATTATTCTTTAAAGTTCCTATGTAGAGACCCCTCAACAGAATGGAAGGGCTGAAAGGAAACATAAGCATCTTCTTTCTGTTGCCAGAGCTCTAAGGTTTCATTCTCATGTCCCTATTCATATTTTGGGTGATTGTTTATTGACAACAACCTATATCATTAATAGAACTCCCTCAAAACTTTTAAATCAGAAAACATCTTATGAATTACTCTTTAAACAGTTACGTTCTTATACTCAAATGAAAGTGTTTGATTGTCTTGCCTTTGCCTCTACTCTGTCCAAAAGACAAGACAAATTTACTACCAGGGCTACTAAGTGTGTTTTTCTAGGTTATCCCCATAACCAAAAAGGATATAAACTCATGAATCTGGACACTGGTTCTATGTTTGTGTCTCATGATGTGATATTTTATGAATCTGTCTTCTTAAAAAACCAATACTTCTTCTCCAATTGAGATGTTTCCACCAGCAAACTCATTTGCTGAAGACTTACTTCCTATTATCATTCATCTACCTCATTTTCACCTCATCATTCTCCATCTTTTGAAGAGGCTACTTCTACTCCAGTCACATCTTCTACAAATCATATACCTGATGTATGTTCTTCTGATACTACATCTGGTTCTTCTCATTCTACTGGTGTACCTACACCACCTCCTCCTCCTGTGAGACCTACTAGAATTAAACATGTTCCAGCTAAGTTCACAGACTACACGGGTTTACCCGTTACTTTACAAAAATCTTGTTCTTCTGCTATAATGTATCATATTCAAACTGTGGATTCTGCTAAAGTCTTTACACCTGCATATCAGGCTTTTCTAGCTAATTCAAGCATTATTCCTGAGCCTCAATATTACTCTCAAGCTATTAAGGACTCCAATTGGTGTAAGGCTATGCAGTTGGAACTCAATGCATTGGAAGTCAATAATACTTGGAAAATAACATCATTTCCTCCGGGGAAAAAGTCAGTTGGTTGTAAATGGATCTATAAGGTTAAATATAATTCAGATGGTAGTTTGGACATGTATAAAGCTAGGTTGGTAGCTTAGGGTTTTACTCAAACTGTTGTTCTGGATTACTTCCAAATTTTTGCTCTAGTTGCTAAGATGGCAACTGTCAGATTGATACTTTCTATTGCAACTATTCAGAATTGGCATATTAGCCAGTTAGACATTACCAATGCCTTCTTAAATGGAGATTTACATGAAGAGGTCTACATGAGGCTACCCCTTGGAGTACCTATTTCATCATCTTTTATTGGTCTAAATCTTGTTTGTAAATTGATCAAATCCATTTATGGTCTAAAACAGTCTTCTAGAGAATGGTTTGATAAATTTTCAGCAGCTGTTTTGCAATTTGGCTTTACATAGTCAAGGGGAGATAGTTCTATGTTCTATCTGCAAACTACTACCTCAGTTACTGTGTTGTTGGTGTATGTAGATGACATAATTCTAATGGGTTCCTGTGTTAAGCAAATTGCAAAGGTGAAAGGGTTTCTAGCTTCTCAATTCAAGTTAAAGGATTTGGGTCATCTTAGTTATTTTCTTGGACTTGAGATAGCAAGATCTGCAGAAGGTATATACATTCATCAAAGGAAATATGCTTTAAATTTGTTAGAAAGCATAGGTTTGTTAGGTGCTAAGCCAAGTGCAATTACTATGGAGGCACAACACAATTTGCAACATGATTCTGGAAATACTTTGCCTGATCCTATGCAATACACAAGATTGGTAGGATAGTTGATATATTTGACTATAACAAGACCAGACATATCTTATCCAGTACATATAATTAGTCAATTCATGGCTTCTGCAACTGATGTTCACTGGAAAGCAGCATTGAAATTGGTCAGATACATAAAAGGGAATCCAAGACAAGGTTTATTTTTCTCAGCATCAAGTAAACTGAATTTGAGAGCATTTTGTGATGCAGACTGGGCAACTTGTCCTATGACAAGAAGATCTTTGTTAGGATATTGTGTAATTTTGGGAGACTCGTTAATTTCTTGGAAATGCAAGAAACAAAACACTGTGGCAAGATCTTCTACAGAGGCAGAGTACAAGTCTTTAGCTATAACTTTATGTGAAGTGACCTGGTTGTACAATCTGTTAAAGGAAATGCATTTCACAGTTCCAAGACCTATTCCATTATACTATGATAATACTTCAGTAATAAACATTGCAGAAAATCCAATATTGCATGAAAGAACAAATCATATTGAGTTGGATCTTCATTTCATTCGAGATAAAGTGAAAGAAGGTATAGTACAGCCAGCATATCTGTCTACTACTCAACAGCCTGCAGATCTCCTAACTAAACCTCTAACTGCTGCCAGATTGTCTCATTTACTTAGCAAATTGGGAGTCAGAAACATGTTCAGACCCACCAATTTGAAGGAGGGTATTAGCTAGTGACAACTGTAAATTAAGTTATATAGTAGTTAGTTAGAAAGGCAGAAACGTAATTCTACTGTGTAATACAGTGCAAAGTTAGTTAGAGAAAGTTAGCTAAAGATTAGATGACAGAACATCTTGTATATAAAATATTTTGTTCAGATTGTTTACTCATTGAATGAATTCTTGATCATTTACAAAGTTCTATAATTATGTCGATAACAAGCATGGCATTATCAAAGGACCACAGACCTCCATTTATCACCCACAACATGTCTTCTTTATGGTAGAATTGAAAGAGATAAATGTCTTTCTCTAACTCTTTGATATTTATACCCTTCGTAGACTTCCATATATTTGCCATTTTAGTTGTCATAGCCCTGACATTGATTTTTTTCCCTAAGAAATCTACCAATCAGACACAGCTCATACTTATACTTATTTATTTCTTCCTCTATGTCATCCTCTAATACAAATCCTTCATTTTCCTCCTCCTCTAAAACCATTAACAACCTAACTCTAAAAATATAATTTTACATTATTTTAGTGTAAAATTTCTCTCTAACTCAATTGTAAAAATTATACAATTTTTACAACACACTAAAATTTCCACCAAATTTGATGTCACGCTAATATTTTTATAATTTTTGTATATTCTAGTATTATTCTTCCTTTACTAAAAATAAATTTGTTGCATTTGTATCCAACCACTTTATTACTTTTAACTTTATTTTTGTAATTTCATAATAAAATAATTTATATAGTACAAAAATTGTATAAATTTTAGTGTTGATGGGTTGGAGTTGAATTTAAAATCATCGTTCCCATCGCTTCTTACTTAATGGTTAAATAGTGTAGTTTTTACACAATTTTGGTGTAAAAATTACACCAAGATTAGTGTAATTGGGTTGTAAAAATTACACCAAGATTAGTGTAATTGGGTTGGGATGCTCTAAGTTTAACGAGTCTCAACATTAGAGTATGGGAGAATATGTGTCGGTTCAATTCGATTTTATGATAAAATTGGAACTGCAACTATATATTTATCAATTTTAAAAATTGAAATTTGTAATTGTCGATTTGGATTCGGATTCAAAAAGGTATGATGTGATTAATGTATGGACAATTAAAAAAATTCATATCGGAACTAAGAATTTTTTGATATTACATGTGATTCTGGAAAATTTATTTAAGATTCTTGTATTATTCTTTATATTTTTGAGAAATCTGATTCTACGTTCATACAACACAAATTAAATATAGTAAACATTAATATTCGGTCCTAGATAATGCATCTAAGAAGTACAAAAAAATTGACATTTAAATTATTCATAAAAAAATTGGTAAAAAAACTCAAAATATAATTATTTTAATTACAAATAACATATAAATTTACAAAATTAAGCATGTTAAAAACAAAATTATTAGTTTGTAACTTTTGTATGAATAAGTGGGTAACTTAAATATTAATTGGAGGAATTTATTTATCATTTATTTTATCGGATTATCTTAAAACTGGAAGTTAGAGTTTTTTTTATCCATTATCCATTAAACGATAAAAATATGTTTTTCATAATATTTCAATCATCGAGTTGATTATTCTGCTAAAATTCATTTTAAATTATCGACAAATCTACATGGTCATAATCATCGACTTTGTTTAACAAAGACGCATTAACAAAACACCAAAATATTTTAGATAAAAGTTTTTTAACACTTTTCTTTGTTAAATCCGAAGATGCTTTGTAATAAAACTCCAAACAAACAGAGCCGAGAGTTTTATCCAAGACGAGCTTAATATTTAATAAAATAAGCCGACTTGAGCCGAGTTTAATAACCAAGCGGAAAGTGATTTTCAAACTCGGCTCGTTAATAAACGAGTTGAGTCCGAGCCCCATATAAGTTTGTTCACGAACAACCGAGCTGACCCAAACTCGATCCGAGTCGAGTTGTCCACCAATAATTGGCATACATTTTTCAATAGAACAAACTTAAATTATAATTTATAATTTTATGAGTTATATTGAGATCAACTACTAGTCTTATCTTACAATTATATACGCGCACAATCACAATATACACTTGTTTCTTAATATATACTCCCTTTGTCTTCTTTACATACTTTTGCCTCATGATTGACACGTATTTTAAGGCTATTTTATAATATAGTTCCATATTTTTTTTAAATTTTCTTTTTCTGTATAAAAGTTTAAACATTATATTTTTATTTAAAAGAAAAAAATATTTAAAATTATTTAAGAAACCATATTTTACGGGAGTCTTAAAATGCATGGCAATCCCCCGTTCCTCAATGTAAACATCCTAGTGGGACGGATGGAGTATTTTTTTAATTTTTAAGACAAGTTTTAAAAATATATTCAATTTTATTTTTGATTATTGAGACATTGGTGACTTTATAAATCGTATATTACTTTTTAAAATAACGATGTCAAAATTTTATGATGTTTTGCTGTTATTTTTGGTTATACAAATTTTAAGTTATTTAATGGTGTTTATGAAATATGAAGAATTGGATATGAATGTATATTGATAAGAATTTGAAATTTTCCCTACGAAAAAACCAAGTGTTAAATTTAAAAAATAAACAAAAATTCTAATGTAAATAATTTTTTAAATAAATTATGAAAAATGGTTCTAATAAAAAAATTAAGTGATTATTAATAATTTATTATTTTTAATATATGTAAACTTTATTCGAGCAAGTCGAGTTACCGAGTTCGAACCGAGTCCGAGCTAAACGAGTTGAGTCCGAGCCAAATAGACAAAAAGTTCGGCTCAACTCGTTTATTTATCCGAGCTCATTTTCATATTCAATACTGGCTCATTTAAGAAAACGAGCCAAGCTGAGTTCACATGAAAGAGTTTATCCCGAGTTTTGTTCACCAGGCTCTGTTTATTTGTAGCCCTACTTTTTAACTTCTAGATCAAACAAGCTGTGAAAAGACGAAATTACCCTCACATTGATTTTTCTAGGGTGGTGTACACTCATAGAGGGCAATTATGTCTTTTCAAAGCTTATCTGACTTGGGAGTTAAAAAAAATTAACAGTTCCTAAATATATCAATCAATAAACCAACATTAAGCGCTTGTACATAGTTATACGACATAGTCGATATATCAGCAAAATGCAAACCTATCTAAGTTGCACCTTAAAACATGATTGAAAGTTCTTTATTCTTTTTGCTAATTAAAAAAGGTTTAAAGTCGATAATTAACTCACAAGTATTACTGTAACCGAGCACAACTTCAATTTAGACATAGTACCATCATCTAGTTTTCAGTAAAGGATCTAAAAGAAGAACAGCTGTACTTGGCGCAGCAAGGAAAAGGAATAGAATCAACTTATAACATAAGCCACTCCCAGGAGGTACTGACGAACACAAATCACTTCCAATCATACGCCATCATGGTTTGGTCCTGTCCCTCCAAACATAATCACAAGTCAGGCTAAATTGGCGAGGGTGTGAAAATACGCAGGTATATTTAACACAGTAAACATGCAAAAGGTCTTAGGAAGCGAGAACATGAACTTCTAAAAAAAGTAAAAGTGTGATCATTATATTGAAATAACAGAGCAACCGACAAGAAAATAATAGGACATATATACTGAACCGCAGAAAATGATATATAGTAATAAGAATTCATCCTGCTAGAGCCTAAAAGGTGACAACTAGCATAGGTGATATACTGAACCACATCAAATGATAGAGTTATAAGAATTCATCCATCTAGGCAACAACTAGTCATAAAATTCTAAATCCCAAATAAAACATGTCCGTAAAAAAAAGCCCTGTGCCTTCATCAAGGAGGCAGGAGCCTTTCTCACAGCATATGTGCACCAGAAAATGACATAATTAGAAGTCATCCAACTAGAGCCTAAAATGAGTCACCAATTTCCTAAAACCAAAAAAAAAAATCGTGCAGATTAAAAAAAAACTTTCTTGCACTATATTTTATCAATAGCATAAATCCTAATAACAATATAAATTTCTCACGCCAATATGCTACAAAGATAAAAACTGATTACTGCCAGTAAATTACTGGTTTCCAACAAGCATAACTTAACTTTTTTTTTTTTGCGAGCAAATAACCAATGATAATAGAAGCAAGGTTGACAAAGCAAGACCAGATAAGTAGAAAAATATTGTTGTACATAAGAAAGATAGGGGTCAAATGGCACTTTTTAGTTGCAAAGACAAAATACAAGAACAGAACGTAGCTGAACACTAGTCATGAAGTTCGCGCAAATTTTATAATTTTTATCCTGTGTCATGATTAAAGATAGAAGAACACACAGATAGTCATACATTTATGTATGCATTATTGGACCTAAAATCAAGTATGAGTATGATAACTTCATTACAGTTCTGAATTCGGGAATGCTGGGACACTGAAAATAGCTTCAACAAAACACACAAACACAAAAACACAAACACACACACATACGTATATGATACATCAGTTGAAAAGTTAAGTTATTTCCAAGAAGGTAAAAACTAAAAAGTATGCAGAGCAATATCACGAAAAGTTAATACTCCTAATTTAGGTCAGTGGCTTTTAAACATTATTGCACAACCTGAAAAAGGTAAACAAAATTTTACCTTGTCATTCATTTAATTCCACCGGTAGCTAGAATGAGTCTACTTTCCTGACTCAAATGAGATCAGCATAATCTAAATTAAATCTCCGGGCAAGTTCCACTACTTCGCTGCAGAAGGCGGGAACCGAAAAGGAATCAGACATGGAAAGAAATAAAGTGAAATAAACCAATCTGACTACAATTCATGTATTAGGAATGCGTACTCGAACATAAATGAAGGTGGAACAGTAACTAATACATGCTTTTTAGCAAGTGCACTCTAATATTAGTTATTCTTATTTTAATACACAAAAGTGCAACACCAGAACGTTTAACGGCACATTTCAAAATGATAATTGTTTCATATATGACACTTTATATTTATAAATGCAACATAAAAGAACTAAACCTCAATATTTTTACATAAACAAGTTCATATGTAATATCTAAGTTTTCACCAAAAGGTTTTTAAATGCAGGGTTTTTTTCCTGGGAATAGATTTCGCGCAATGCGTGTGAAAATGATACTATGAACACTTAGATAAAAAATGCTAAGATACTTATGTGGCATATATAATGAAGTTTGTGAAACTAAGTGTCCCCGGAGGACTTGTTTTTATTTGTCCTCCTGACTTTTTATTATTAACTTGACATGTATAGCAAACTAAGTGTCTATAATTCATTGGTTTATAGCAAACCATGGTTAACTAAATGTATAATGTATAAGATTATTTACAATTTCACTTGTGCAAAATTTACAATACCTGATCCCCGCACCCGTCTCCAATTTGGATCCATATTAAAAAATAAATAAATAAAAATTTAACAGTCCGATATTTGGATCAGCACCCATTTCCGACACCTTACAGTGAATCTGCCTAACATAGTAAAAATGTGACATTGTTCATTAATAAATTAAGGATCAGATTTTTTCCATAAGAAATTTTTTTAGATTCTTAGTCAACACATTTATTTATAGAATCTTGTAACAGTTATTATTATTCACAAATGAATTTTTTAAATAGAAAATATGGATTTACAATTATTTCTACCTTTTTCTGAGTTGGGCTTTATCTGATTATTTCACCTCCCGCCAAGTTCCTAGCCTTCTCTAGCCACTACTTTGTATCAAGTAATATCAAGACTTTTTTACTTTCCTAATTTCTAGTAACACGATTTTGCATCATTACCTCTTTATCAAAGTTCGTCAAAGGAGAGACAAAAATATTTGCAATAAAAAATCATCATAATTTAATTTTAAAGATGTCTTTACGTATAACTCCAATCACAATTGATTAAGAGACATGTTAGGAAACTAAAAAGTTTTAAAATTTCGTGTGCTTTAGTCAATACAAGAGATTAGAGAATCAAAAGCTGGTATTTAAATAAACAACCTATACATAACAACCCAAACACATTTTTAGAGGTTTTTCTCTATATAAATTATATCAACAAATGTACTTCGCTTTTGGTTTTGGTTTTAACCATTTCCTCCTCTTATAATTCCATTCAATATGTTAGTATCAATATGTTTCCCAAATTATTTTAGCACATATTCTTCGAGGAAGAGATATTAAACCAAATACACTTTCTTTATCTATTTATGAAATACAATAAATAAGTAAATAGTAGGTACGTGGCAAGTAATGCGGAGTATTGTCAACTCACTTATACATATTAAATTAGCCACATGGAAATTGTCCACATTGAGTTATTTGAACTAATGGTGACCTTAAACTGGGACGTTGGTTGAAACAAACACTACTCTCTCCCAAAACAAGGGCATCAGTGTGTAAAGAGCAATCGATTAAAATTATATCATAATAAATATATAAACCTTTATGATTGTGTATACTATACATAATCAAATGTGTGATTGCTTTTTTGGGAATAACATAAGATATATAATGATCTTCAAGAAGCAATCATATTTAAGGTGCTTTAATCGTAATGCCACTATTGTGTGTATCTTTTAGTTACAACCATTAATATATTCAAACCTCACCATCTAGTACAAGTAAGTAATTTTGTTGAACTTTCTACATAAAGTTAAATAATGTAACTTCTAAAAGCTCTAAAATATCTCTATTTTGGGATCAAAACAAAAATTAGATAGTTAAAACACACATAAGAACATTCATATTTATTTTTTTTATACAGTTTCCACTTATGACTGAGATATTTAAAAGTAAAGAGGTGTTAATAGATTGTAAATGACAAAACTACCGGCAAATCGTCAATACAATTATCTGAAAGGGAATATTATCCGAAATTTTCACTTTCAGCAAAATAACTGATTCGCTAGATGAATTATGTAATACTGCAGTAATATACAACTAAAGCAACATGAAAATTTCAGGCATAACAAATTCATGTTTAGAGCACCTAAAAGATTGACATGGCTGTGGCTAACTTACGAATCGCTTCTCTTCCATATCATTATCATCAAAGTAGTTTCGAACATTGGAACTCTCGTCTTGAATCCCATATAACTTCAATGTATCAGCAGAGGGACCTCTAGCGTTTGCAGAATCAATAGCATATGAATCCTGAATAAACAATTTTTTATTTACTTAAATTTATTGCAGAAACTAGACAGTAAAACTACCCAGTGCGCTATTAGGAAGAAGTGCAATATCACAATGGATCCATGTGTCTGACCTTGGCATGGTTCTTAATAACTTTCATTGAAGCAGCTGCTTCAGCTGAAGAAGTAGTACCGGAAGAAATTTTCTTTTGAGCCCTTTTCTTGCGATTTTTCTTCTCCTTTAAAGTTTGTGTCTCTGCAAAAGTAATGGAACTAATCAATCTTGTTACATGATGGGAAAGCAAGAGTATCTTGCGCCATTTCCCACTACAAGAAAAATGGCCTTTTCCTATCAAGCAAATCAAACCAGAAAAACTTGGTAGGAAATGGTAGAGCATTTCCTACCAACCCGTAAACTGGTAGGAATTGCTCTAGGTGGGGCCCAGATTGTGTACACGCAAGCACCAAAACCTACCAATATTGGTGGGAAATTCAAAACCTACCAATATTGGTAGGTTTTGACCAAAATTTGATACCGAAATGGTCCCATCAACCACGTCATCAGCCCTCACTTATTTTATTGTTTAAAATTTTTTATGAAAAAAGAAATAATATCTTAAATCTGAACCATTTCCTACCAAGTTTGGTGGGAAAGTGTTTCCTACCAAGATTGGTAGGTTTTGGTAGAATCTTATTGTGAAAATAACCCCACCGACCACATCAGCAGGCCACATATTATTAAGAATATAAAACATTTTTCTGAAGTATAAAAAAATATTAATAATTCAGGTCATTTCCTACCAATATTGGTAGGAAAAGGACATCTGGCCGTGAAAAGCATTTCATACCATATTTGGTAGGAAAAGGCCTGGAATTAATAATATTTTAAAAATGGACCCACCACCTTTTTAGTTTTGTTTTGGGTGGTGTTAATAGAATGAAGATAAGATGAAAATTTAGAAAGAAGAAGAGAAAGATAAGAAAGAAGAAGAAGAAGGAGAAAAGGGAGAAGTTTATTTTTTTTCAAGAATCACTTTCATTGTAAAGGTATAATTTGATCTCATTGTTCTTTATTTCAATATTGTAAGTTTTTTTTTGTTCTATGTTAGTTAGGATGATATTGTGTATGATTTGAATGTATAATTTGTATATGCTTTATAATTGAAGAGAAAAAATGTGAAGTTAAATTGAAATGGTATTTGTTAATATTGTAGATGGTGAGAAAGATGTTATAATTTGTATGTTAATAATTTATATATGCTTGAAATGTTAACAATTCCAAAAAGTGAAGTTAAATTGAAATGTAGTTTTGTTGATATTGTAGATGTCAAATGTAGTTTTTGTTCTATGTTTGGGTTGACAAAAGATAAGACGTTGTGTCCTTGTAAGAATTGTGGGAATGGTCATTGGGAAAATTTAGATACCATAAAGTTTCACTTGTATTCTTCCGGATTTTTTGAATCATATACCGTGTGGACTTTACATGGTGAGAAAGAGCCAACAACGGAGTCTCGACGGACATGTCATCATAAACGACGTACACCACCAATTGTGGAACCACCAGTGGATATGTTTGGGTTGTTACGAGATAGTTCCGGGCAAGATTTTTATAGCTTCAATGATATGAGGGGTAGTAATAGTAGTAGTATGATGATGCCGAAGAATCTCCAAATTTTGATGCTTCTCAATTTTACACCGATACCAATGAGTCGGGAGCTCCTATTTACCCCGGTAACAAAAATTATACAAAACTCTCTTTCACTACGAGATTGTTACATTTCAAAGACGTATCTCGTTGTAGTGAGAAATCATTTAATTTACTACTTGATATTATTGGAGAAGTGTTGCCACGAGATCATAAGCTACCGGTTATTTCCTACCAAAACTAGTAGGAAATGGCTACCACCTATTTCCCACCAATATTGGTAGGAAATGTGAGAAAACTATTACGAAAAGAAAATATTAAATATGAAAATGGTTCGATAAATTAAAACTTTTCAAGTGAAATGTCATTTTATAGTGAAATAAAACTAGGAAAAAAATTTGGGTAAGAAAACAATTATGACTAAGAAAATCGTTTAGAAAACGGAACGTCGAGATTGTTCGAAGATTGAGTTAGGTTTTCAACTCAAAGTGTCGGGGATGAGTTACATTTGGATTTTTTTTAATAATCCAACCTTACGGATGATTAGATATATGAGTTTTATACATGTAATCGAAGTATAAAACTTTTAAAAATTAAGCTGTTATGTATTTATAATAGATCTATAGAAAAAAAATATAAGAAAAATATATTTTTTGTACTGTTTGCCATAGTTTGTCACATTTCCGTTGATCAAACTCTATAAACATGAACATCTATTCATTTTAATAATGAAACTCTAAAATTTAGTTGATCACACTTACAGTCCCGTGTTTTCATTTGTTTTTTGGATAATTATAATTATTACGAAAAGAAAATATTAAATATGAAAATGGTTCGATAAATTAAAACTTTTCAAATGAAATGTCATTTTATAGTGAAATAAAACTAGGAAAAAAATTTGGGTAAGAAAACAATTATGAATAAGAAAATCGTTTAGAAAACGGAACGTCGAGATTGTTCGAAGATTGAGTTAGGTTTTCAACTCAAAGTGTCGGGGATGTTGAGGATTACACACTTGGATTTTTTTTTTAATAATCCAACCTTACGGATGATTAGATACATTAATTTTATACATGTTGTCGAAATATTGAATTTTTAAAAATTAAGCTATTATATTTTTATAATAGATATATAAAACAAACTTTTAATTCCTACCAAAATTGGTAGATTTTGCCCAAAAAAGTTGTTTGTCCTTTTCCTAATAGGGTATTTCCTACCAAGTGTGGTATGAAATACACCTAAAAACTGGTAGGAAAAGGCAACACCTGAAAATAATAATTAAATTGTTATTTTAATAATTTCGTAAAATATTCGATTTTAAATAAAAATTATCCAATTTTTTTAACTAAGATATACTTGTTTGTGTCAATTTTTTCAGAAAAAACATTTTGGCACAATGGTTAGTATATTGTAAATGATTCTGTGGGGTGTGGGTTCGAATCCCACCTCATTTTTTTTGGCGTTTCCGCCAAATTTTTGGCGAAAAAATTGAATTTACCGCGCAGGTCAAAACCCACCAGTTTTGGGATCAAAACCTACCAATATTGGTAGGTTCTGATCTTACAATAAAATATTAAAAAATTAATTGGGGGTTAAACACATATACCCTACCAACATTAATTATTCTTTCCTTTCGATACTCTCTCTCACCATTTCTTCACCATACTCTCTCTCTGTGTGTGTGTTTACCCTACCAGTTCATCATCTCTTCTTCATCTCTTCGTCATATCTTCATCATCTCTTCGATTGGTAAGCTTTCTTCATCTATTAATTTCTTCAGCTATTCGTTTATGTATTTTCCCTTTTGTTATTATTCATTTTTTATTCAATTTTATATGATTATGTGTGTATATGATCATATGTATGCATTATTGTGTATTGGGTATCATGGATTAGATGTTTCTTGTGTTTGGGGTGTTAACTTTTGCAATTTTAAAGAGTATCGGGTGTTAAACAGGGGATTTTAGGCTAGATATTGGGGCTTTTGGGCAATATGCATGCAATATTTATGGGTTGTGTTTATTATGCATGCTTTAAATATGGGTTGTGCTTAAATGTGATTTTAAGTCCATCAAAATTGATTTTTGATGAAACTATGCTTTGACTATGGGTTTTTCAGTCATTTTTTACTAAACTATGTGCTTAAATATGTATTTTGATGTTTTTGATGTTAATTTAAGTTTACGTATTAAGTTTTAGGTATACGTATGATGTTGCAGTGAATTAGTATTGTAATATGCAGTGGATTCACATACACATAACACATACACTTGTGTAGTAGTCATATATAGTTGTAAAATAGTGTGTGTTTGGTCGATAGTGTATGTTTGGTCAGTCGACAAAATGTGCGTAGTGTGTGTCTGTTGCTATGCCAACAGACATATATGTTGAAGCTTAGTCCGTTAGGGTTGAAGCTTAGGAAGAGCCTCGTCATATATGTTGGCATTTGGATATTTATAATTAATTTGGAATTGTTTAAAATTTCATTAGGTCAAGTTAAGTAAATGCAATGATATAATACTACGTTGTTGTCTTGAAGTAGGATTTTATGTAGGATTAGAGTTGGGCTCCAGCCATTTCAACTTTATTATAAGTTAATCTGTGTAAACAATAATCAAGAAACTATATATAATTGACACTTCCAGACTGCTAATAATATAGGAAAATCCCACTAATTCATGCAGAGTTTTGTCTAGTCTGATAAGATAAATGCGCAGTTAGTTCTCAGATCAATGAAAATTATGAAATCAAAGCTAATTAGTTAAGAGTAAACACCTGAATCTTTTTGTGTAACTTAATTAATTATGTTTAATATTAATCATGAGCACTCATAAACCTCATATTATTGGTTCTTAAACAAAAAAATAATGCATTAAGTTATGTGTTTAATGCATATCATCCATGAGAATTAACTAGCTAGATCACTTAAGCATTTTGATATTGTTTTTTACAGGGTTAATGGCAAAGGTTTTCCAGGGTAAGAGTCCTGTGGCATCTGTAAAGAAAGGCAAAAAAGTTCCAGTGAATAAGAATGGAAAGATCGCTAAGTCTAAGAAAAATGCGAGTTCACGCAAAGGAAAATGCAAAGGCAAAGTGACGGCAGCATCAAAGGCAAAGGCCAAAGCTTTAGCGATATCACAGTCTTATCACCGCGGGAAGACAAGGGCAGAATTAGTTGAGTTGATGGGTCCAAGAAAGCGAGCAAACTCCCGTGGACTATTTGGTTCCACACCTCCAGCAAAGCCGACTCGTATTGATATTTCAAATGGAGTGTAAGTCTAAATTTATAGACTTTTGCATTTTATTCTTTACTACTTTACCTAACTTTAATATATGTCCAATTAGTAACGATTATTATTTTTGTAGCATAATGCATGATGAAGCAAAGAAGACAATTATGGGCATTGTTCGCGGGTTCTGGCCAGTGGGAGCTTACACGTGGACTGATATCAATGATATGTATCCTAAATGGGTTGAGAAAGTTATTACTGAACTCTATGTAAGTATCCATCGTCTTGAATTTGATTTACTTTCAAATACACATGTACCTTTAATTGATAGTTTAGTTGTTTGCTACTTTGTTTGTGTTTCTGTTTGCTCCAAGATTTGGCAATTAAATCAGAATGAAGAGGCAAACGCTCCTCCGTTTCAGTATTAGTATTACAGAAATAAGAGTATTATTTTAGGACAAAATTGGTTTCTCAACTTTTTGATGTTTATTTTATTATCAAACTATAGGTAATTGCTAATTTAAATGTTTTAAGAGGAAAAGGTTATGTTAAAAGGTGGCATTACATACTTATTTAAACATTTTATTTGTTTACTATAATCATTTGCATGTAATTTCTGCACTATTGAACAACTTATGTTTATATAGATTGCAGAAATATTTCAGACATGAGAAGGGTCAAAGTCGTAAGGAGGCTTATAGGACTATAGCTGGGCATCTCAAGGCATTGATTAAGCGAACAGTGCATGAAGAAAAGGAGCGAGCTTATGCAAATTCCGAGAAGTTAAAAAAGCCACTGCTGGAAGTTAAACCTTCCTACTTCAGTGATCTGGTATGGGAAGGGATGGTTCATTTCTTGGAGTCGGATGAACACAAGCTATGATCAGATAAGGGAAAAGCAAATCGTCAAAAGGTGACTACCTTGCACAGCGCTGGTGCAAGATCTTTTCAGCAAGTGGAGAAGGTAACATTCACTTCATAATCTAGTAAAATAAAACTTGGATTTAGAATCTTGTTTATTAATATTAATTAACTTTATGCATCTATATGTTAGATTTTAACTGAGGAAAAGAATGGCGTTGTGCCAACTCGCCTTAAAGTGTGGGACAAAACACACACTCGCAAGGAAACGGATGCTGATGGCATGCCAATTTACACAACTGAGGCTGCAAAGGAAATTGCGGTATGAAATTAAAATTGGATAATTTGTTTTACATAACTTATTAGAAGTAAATGACAATAAATCTGAGTTTTTAACGAGTTTGATTATGCATTTATATGTTGAAATACAAGTTAGGTTTTCTATGCATATTGGAATTCATAATGCTGGATTTTGCATAAACTCACTGTGTAGCCAAATCTTGTGAACTCCAGAAATTAATCAATGTTCTCACTGTGTAGCCAAATCTTGCGAACTCCAGAACGTTATTAGACTTTGCTCTATACAGTTTATATAAGCAATTAACGTCCCACGTATTTACTGGTATTTTTTTTTTGGATTTTTTTATTAGCTGGATAGATGATTCTACCATATATCTCAAGATGATTTTGATAGTGAAATTTAGGCTTGTTTCATAATGCTGGATTTTGAAAATGTGTCTTAATGTTTATTAGCCAAATCTTGTGAACTCCAGAACTTTATTTGATTTGCTCTATACAGTTCATAATGCTGAATTTTACAAATGTGTCTTAATGTGTCTTAATGCAAATTTAGGCTTGTTTCATAGTGAAATTTATCAACATCTTATTTTTATCTGAGTTTGTTTTATTTATCTGATCTGAACGAAGTCTCTTGAATTATATAGCAAAAAATTGAGATGTTGTATTTTAGGTCAGAAGCTGTAACACTTTATTTCCAAATCTTTTACAGCTGAGCTATGCAAAGATACTTGAAGAAAATAACTTTGATCCTACAGTTGAGAATGCCGTGGAGCCATTTCAGCGGTGGTTGATGGCCACAGTACCTGCTGGTGAAAAGCCTAAGAATAACAGGCTTGTTGGTTTTCCGAGAACTTCCGCCCGTCAACTGATCAAAGATTTGTCAGTCCAGTATGATGAAGAAGCGGAGAACAGGGCTGAAACTTCTGCTGCGGGTGCTGCTCGTAATAGAGGTGTCCCTGCCAAGTTATTCACAACTGTGGTAGGTGGAGTTCTTGAGATCCTGAAAACCAATCCTTCTACCTATCAGCGACAACTTAATGAAGAAGAGGTTGAGAATCTTGCTCGAGCTACCCTTAATCTTAGCGATCCTGGAAACCGAACTGAATTCACTCAGTTTGTTTCAAATGAAGTGCTGCATCTCGTGAAAGAGCTTGTGGAAGATATGTTCAAGAGGTATCAGGAGAAGGAAAAAGAGGTAATTTTCTTTTGCAATTTTCGTACCAATCTGCCATTTATTCAGCGTCGATGATTTATCGCGAATCGGTTATGTATTGCAGGTTCTTTATAGTTCTGATGAGGAAACTGATGTAACAGACATCTCTGACGATGAAAGCGATGTTGAGGCTGCTGATGGGGAAAGTCAGAATGCTAATGGGGAAGAAGGCGCATCTGAAGGCGAAGATGAAGAAGGAAATTTTGAAGGCTCCAATCGTGAGGATGACTAAATCTGCTCCCCTAAAACTCTTTGTTTTATGAAGTTTGTCGTTAAAATTGTTAGACTTAAATGATTTTGGTTAAAATGCTTTTGGTTAGACTTGGATTGTTTTCAGTATTATGCTCTTATAAGCATTATTAGGATAATGGTGAATTTCTAAAGTAAGGATATAGTTGCCGGAAACTTAGCTTTTATTTTAATTATGTATGGTTGGTCAATCCTTAGTGTCCGGTAACTATGTCCGGAAATGATACAATTGTTCGAATTATGAATTAATCATGTACTGAATTCTATTTTGTGCTTGTTGATTATGTATTTGTATGTTGGTTACTTGTGTTTTGGTTTGTGTTTGGCTTTAGTTTATGGTAATGACCAGAAACAAATAATTTTTTGGCAAATAAACAATAAAATCCTACCAAATATAACCTACCAGAATGCCCATTACAAACCCAGAATGGTAGGTTTTGGTTCTTGTATAAACTAAGATATATAGTAGGAAAAGGTTGGTAGGAAATGTTGATCAATCAAAGCCTACCAATGTTGGTAGGAAAAGTGACACAAAACCTACCAATTCTGGTAGGAAAAGGGCTTGACTTTGTCAAAGGGACATGCCACGTGGCATGCCACGTATCTGGGCCCCACAATCCAAATCATCAACTGGGGTCCATATTTGAGTGACGTGGCAGGTGACGTGGCAGGTGATGTGGCGTACTATGTGGCACGCCACATGGACTGACACTTGGCAAGTGGGGTCAATTGAAATACAAGCATCAATTCCTACCACAAAGTAATTCCGACTGGAGCAACTCCCACCAAGCCTTTTGATAGGAATTGCCCTCATTTCCTACCAGAAATAGACCATTTCCTACCAAAATGCTGGTAGGAAAAAGCCGTTTTTCTTGTAGTGTTCCTAACTACAAAACAAGAAGATAGGGGGTAGGGAGCAAACTCTAAACAGAAATTATTGCATCAATTTTTAATGCACAACAGTAGTGTATGAAGCAAATTATGAAGCAAGGGAAATCCTCGAATAGAATTTCAAACTACCATCTACCTGTCAGAGTAACAAAAGTATAACTAGAAAGATACCATGAGATAACATCACCAAAGAATACCACAGATATATTCCATTACTCTATTTTCACAAAATAAAATGCTTGGACATTATACATATTACTTGAGGATATGCTGATTTACAAAATTATTCACGGAAGGAAAACATCCCAGCCACTTCGTCCAAATTTCATTACTTCTTTAATATTCAGATCACTAACAGACTTCTTCTGTGTTCCATATTAAGATAAACTTGGTTCTCTAGCAGAGTATAAATTATATATATAGCTAGTCGATAAGCTTCTAAGAGAGGTATAAGATAATATTGTCATAACTCTTAAGTTTTAGAAGGAACGTGATGGATACTTTATTGTGTGAATTCTAAAGTGCTTTGATTACTGGTTACTCAAGCCAGAAAAAAGGTAAGCATGCTACAAATGAGGGGAATAAGAAGCGAAGATACCTCCATCTCCATTAATGAATGAAACCAGGTCATCAACTTCACGAGTATCTTCATGTTGCACAGCCTCCAATCCAGCCATGAAGTTCTATTAATTTAGAAGATAACCAAGAGTTAAAGTTTTCTATAGAAATATATCTTCAGGTAAATCTTTTTCTAATGGAAATTTCACCTTCAGATTTTCTATTTCCTTCACAACTATCTGCTTCTTCTTTTTGTACAATTTTTCCAAAAGCCTGATTCTTGAATTAGAAGCTGAGTGCCCCCGTGACTCCAGCTTTTCTACCTGCATCAGTTGACATAATCAACATAATATGAAACAAATGATCAAAAACGCGAGTTTCAACACTGGACATCAGAAACCAAGTATGCTGGTTACACGAAGAAAACCTCTGGGAGATCAACACTTAATTCCAACATATGCCAAATCTTTTCAGTAGAACTTTTACTAATTCTTTTTGCCATTGCATCACAGGTGCAATCAATCAGCGGCTTAAGTTGTAGGTAGTGTGCAAGAGTAATTAACTCACAAAGACTTCTTGCATCCATTTGGAGGAAGTTTTTATTAAAAGTCTTGCGCTCCTATTCAAAGAGAGAGCCAGCTATTAGAATTTGATATTTTATGTACTTCATCAAATGCAACCGCAAAGGAGATTCTGCCACCATTGCACCAGAAAAATTAATTTAATTTGTCTGGCTATAGACATTTGATATTCATATGCTTACATGGTTCCTGATCTTTACATACTGGACATTTCCAACTCTTTAGAGAAGAATTTGAAGAGTTTTAAACCTGATATAAGAAACACACACACCTGTTTACACTTTGAAACTGGAGAAAGCAAAACTTAATATATTATTATCACAGCACACAGAACTGGTTACAGGAAATGGAAATATAAATCAAACTAGCTAAAAACAAATTCCTACAAATCAGCAACGTTTACATAAAGCACTCCTAAACTCACCATGACTCTCCTAAAGAAACTGAACCCACGTAAGACTCAGTCTTTTACTAAAAACATGCCTAACAAATGCCATTATTAACAAACAACTAAATCAGGTAAATAAACTAGTTAAGTTTAGATTAAAACCCAACAAAACACTCCCTTAATCTAAACTTATGCAGACAACTTCTTCATCCCAAGCAAATCACGTATACGCTTGAACTTGACTGCTCCCAGGGCCTTTGTCAAAACATCTGCCTTCTGTTCGTTAGTGCCAACATGCTTGAGTTCAATTTCTCCTCTCTCAACACATTCTCTAATAAAGTGATAACGAATGTCTATATGCTTGCTTCGACCATGAAACGTTGGATTCTTTGCCAAGTCTATAGCTGACTTATTGTCCAGATACATTACCACAGGACCTAGCTTGACATTGACGATTTGACTTAGCAATTTCTGCAACCATACACCCTGGCATGCTGCTGCCGTAGCAGCCATGAATTCAGCTTCGTAAAAAGAAAGAGCAACACACCTCTGCTTCTGAGAGACCCAAGTTATCAAGCTGTCATTTAGATAGAACACCATGCCTCCTGTGCTCTTCCTATCTTCAATATTTCCTGCCAAATCACTGTAAGAAAACCCCGATAATATGTAGTTACATGTTCCTCTTGCATAGTGCAGACCATAATCCAAAGTGCCTTTTACATAGCATAAAATACGTTTCACTGCACTATAGTGGAGTTCTGTGGGTCTCTCCATATAGCGGCTAACAATCCCTATAGCGAAAGCTATGTCAGGATGAGTATGAACTAGATATCGAAGACCCCCCACAATGCTTTTAAACTGAGTTGGATCTATAGGCTTCCCGGTTTCATCTTTATGCATCTGCAATTTTTCTTCCATTGGATACTTTACTGGATTGCATTCAATCAAACCAGCCTTCAGCAGCACTTTCTTCGCATATGCACTCTGTTTCAACTCGATGCCATCAGCACTTTGCTTCACTTCTATTCCCAGATAGTGAGAGAGCTTTCCGAGATCACTCATTTCAAAAGATTCTGTCATCTGCTTCTTGAAAAAATTAATGCTTTCAACACTAGTCCCTGTGACTAGTAAATCATCAACATAGACTCCCACCAGCAAGACTTCATTACCGATTCGTTTAGTGTACACAGCTGGTTCATAAGGACATTTGATAAAACCCAGATTCTTCAAGCACCAGTTAAGCTTTGCATACCAGGCCCTTGGGGCCTGTTTTAATCCATACAAGGCCTTAGCTAGTTTATACACAAGATTCTCCTTTCCCTTCACCACAAACCCTTCTGGCTGACACACATACACATCCTCACTCAACTCACCATTTAAAAATGCCGACTTTACATCAAGATGATGCACTTCCCAGCTATTTTTAGCAGCAAGTGCAAGGAGTAAACGGACTGTTTCCAACCTAGTTACTGGAGCAAAAACTTCCTCATAATCCACACCGTGTTTTTGAACATACCCTTTTGCTACAAGCCGCGCTTTGTACTTTAAAATCCTCCCTTCCGTGTCCCTTTTTATTTTATACACCCATTTCAGTCCAATGGGTTTGTGCCCAGTTGGTAACTCGACCAACTTCCAAGTCCCGTTTTTCTCTATGGCTTCGATTTCGTCTGTCATGGCCTTTTCCCATGATTTTTCTTTTATTGCCTGACTGTAGCATACAGGTTCCTCAATCCCCATCAGCATCAACTCATCATGTAATTCCACCTCTTCAGTATCATTGTAAATATCAGAAAGTTGCCTGCAAATGCCTGGGCTCACTTTCTTCATCAGACGATTGAATGGTGTTATTCACACGACTTTGTGTTGGTGTAGCAATATCAGAAAAATCACTTACAGAATCTGTTGTTTCACCATCTGCTTCTTCAACCATTTTTTCATTTACTATGACAAATGAACTTTGAGAATTGTTGTCCTCGAAGCCCTGTTCCCATGGCCAGCTTTTGTTTTCTTCAAAAACAATATCTCGACTAACTTGGAGGGAGTTAGTTTTAGGATCATACAACCTGCAGCCCTTTGTACCGGGCTCTTTTCCCAAATATACCAAAACTTTACTTCTATCATCCAATTTAGTTACTTTGACACTAGGAATTTTTACATGTGCAATGCAACCAAAAATCTTTAAATATTCGAGATTTGGAATCTTACCTGACCATGCTTCGTATGGTGTCTTCCCAACAACAACCTTAGTTGGTAACCGATTCAGCACATAAATTGAGTGTCTTACTGCTTCTGCCCAGAACTTGTGTGGCATGTTTTTCTCCTTTAGGAAGCTTCTTGCCATTGCTACAACCGTCCTATTTCTCCTCTCAACCACGCCATTCTGCTGTGGAGAATACGGTGTTGTATAATGTCGTTGAATTCCAGCATTCTCACAATATTCAGTAAATTTACTCGAACAGAATTCCCCACCTCGGTCTGTTCTGAACACATTTATCTTTCGTTCAGGTCGATCTTCCACTAATGCTCTGAATTTCTTAAAGTACTCGAATGCCTCATCTTTTGTAGTTAGAAAATACACCCACATTAGTCTACTATAATCGTCTACCAACAAAAAGAAATACCTCTTTCCACCAGGTGTTGAAGGCGATATAGGACCACAGATGTCTCCGTGCACAAGGTCCAGGATTTTCGAGGCATTAAAAGAAGTTCGTTGAGGAAATGAAGACCTTACTTGCTTTGACATTAAACACCCTCTGCATATTTCGTTTGGCTGAACAAATTTTGGTAAGCCTCGAGCCATCTCTTTGTCAGACATAAGATTCATAGCTTTGAAGTTCACATGTCCGAGCCTACAATGCCACAACCAAGAATCCTCTTCTGCCTTTGACATCAGACATGCAGGTTTGCTTCCTTCAATGATTATTTTATACAATCTGTTTCTTGAACGTTTAACTTTTACCAATAATCTTCCATCTTTGTCGTTGACCCACAACAAATCTCCATGAAGTACCACTTTGCAACCTTCTTCTGCTAGTTGACCCAAACTAATAATATTGTTGCAAATAGAGGGAATAAAATATACCTCACTCAACACATGTTCCTCACCAGTTTGACACCTCAAAACCACTGAACCTTTTCCCTTTATTGTGACAGTGGATCCATCGCCAAAACGTACTTCACCAGTCACACTTTCATCAAGCTTAGTAAATTTCGAACGTACTCCCGTCATGTGGTTACTAGCTCCATTATCAAGGTACCATAAATTTGACTCCAAATTTGCTTCAGGTTCTTGCTTTAATTTTGGCATCACGTTCCTTTCATCTAACAAAAACATTTTTTCTTGTTTTTCATCACACTCCGTTAAAAGCAAGGCAGGTTCATCATCTTCAATTTGAGTCAAATTTGCCTCTTGTCTTGATTCCTTCTCTCGTTTTGGTTTACGACATTCAGAAGCATAATGTCCCAAGATGCTGCAATTGAAGCATCTCACCTTGCTCTTGTCTCGGTATCCTCGGTTTCCTTCCTTGTTTCTAGATTCAGCATCCCGCTTACCCTTCTGATTTTGTGACATTTTCTTCAGCCACTCCTCCCTAGTAAGCAACAACTGTCCATTCTGAGCTTCCTTTTTCATCCACTCCTCCTCTGTCAATAACAGCTGATTACCCGAGCTCTCCGTAGTCCCACGAATTCATTCTTCATGAGCTTTGAGTCGTCCCAAGGTTTCTTCAACTGTCATTTCTTCAAGATTGCCAAACTGTTCTATCGTAGAGGCAATTTGAAGATACTTGGCTGGCACTGCCCTGAGAAGTTTCTTGACAACATATGATTCCTCCATTATCTCACCCAAAACACGTATGTTTGTTACGATACCACACAGCCTCATACAGAAATCGTCAATCTGCTCGGTTTCTTTCATGGTTAGAGACTCTAGTTCGGCTCTCAAGGTCTCCACCTTCGCCTTCTTCACTCTATCAGCACCTACACACATGGTTTTTATAGCCTCCCAAGCCTCCTGTGCCGACTTCTTCTCCGCTACGGACAGTAAAATCTCCTCTGGAATACTCTGGTAAATTATTTCCAACGCCATTTTGTCTGTACGAACCTCAACTTGTGACTTCTTACCATCGGACTCAATTGCATCCCACACGCCTTGTGCCTCCATATTAACTTTCATCTTTAACGACCATGTCGTATAGTTATTCTTTGACAGCATAGGATAGTTGAGCCCCAGTGATCCCTCCTTCGACTTTGACACGTCCATAGTTCTCTATTTAGGCATATACTTTGGCATACACTACGAGGCTCTGATACCAGAATGAAGAGTTTTAAACCTGATATAAGAAACACACACACCTGTTTACACTTTGAAACTGGAGAAAGCAAAACTTAATATATTATTATCACAGCACACAGAACTGGTTACAGGAAATGGAAATATAAAACAAACTAGCTAAAAACAAATTCCTACAAATCAGCAACGTTTACATAAAGCACTCCTAAACTCACCATGACTCTCCTAAAGAAACTGAACCCACGTAAGACTCAGTCTTTTACTAAAAACATGCCTAACAAATGCCATTATTAACAAACAACTAAATCAGGTAAATAAACTAGTTAAGTTTAGATTAAAACCCAATAGAATTTCTCATCACCCTGTATTATTATTTTTCATGTAAGGGAGACAAGGAGTAGACACTCCGTGATGCATTACTCAATCTGGACAACTTACGTATGAGAGAAAGTAAAGAAGACTTTACAACAGTCTTAGTCAAGGAATCACAGATCATAGGTTCAAAGCAAAGATATCTAACCTCGAGAAAGTGACAAACTTTGTGAAATCGGCAGTAATCAAATACTAAACTTTAAAGAAGTTGCTCGAACACTTGGGATTACTGATATCGGACTATCTTCTGAAGATCCAAATCCGGATCTTATTGCATGATCAAATGTAGGGCATAATATGGCAACCTCTTCTTCCACTGCTTGTGTAAAACCCTCGGAAGTTTGAACCCATACATAGGACTTCATAGTCTGGATTCCACAATAACGAAATAAATACTAAAAACTATAGTGCTAAAAGGGTACAAAGTTTACAAACTATATGGCGGTGAAACACAAATAATATAATGCTGCATGAGATCTCATTGTTCAACAAATATACTGTGAGCAAATAAGATACCTCACGGAGCCCCATAAATTTCGATCAAAACTTTGGCCTCAAGTAACATCAGTGCAAATAAAAGTTCGTAGACAGGTACGTACATGTAAATTTTGTAGTACATATAACTAAATCTAGTTTACATAAATAGGTTTTTCTCTCATGTGTCCATGAGTACACAAAATAAGCGCGGAAAATTATAAATTTGGGCCATTTTGATTGGTGTAACTTTTGTGTATGCAGGGGGTCCACCACTATTAAAAAGAAGAAACTAATGAAAATGAGTTAAACTTATAATTTTCCACGCTTATTGTGTGTCCTTGGCCACATGGTAAAAAATTCGTACATAGATTAAAGAGGAAATGAAAAAGAATTTGGAGAATGAAAGCTTATCTTAAAAAGTCAAAGGGGTGGAGATATTACCCGAACTTATATTTATAACAATTGTGGGAGCAAGTAAACAAATAAAAAGTACAAAATCTAAACAGAGGGAGAGAAAGAGGGTAAAATAATGAAATGTAATTTAAAAAGATAAGGCCTGAATCTAAACATAAAGTATAGAGAGTGTTTGGTGCATAAGATTTTTAGTACGAGGGTAAAAGTTAAAAGAACCCAACACCTCTTGGTGTTTTGGTATCTTCCTCGCTCCCTTTACGGGATGTCGAGGATTCACACTTTTTCAAAAGACAGGGGTGTGCGTGAATGTGTTTAACTAGCAAAAAAAGGTAAAGATATTGCTTAGAATTTTAAGAGGGAGAAAGAAGAGTGAGTTGTTTTATCAAAAATATATCAATCAACATGTGGATATTGTTGTTGACTGGTCTTAAAAAAACAGAAGACAAATGTCCATAGTCACTAAACTTGTGTTTGTCTTGTGCTTTAATGTCGCACATCTTGAAAACTTAATATATAATATAAAATGCTTTAACTAGCTCCTTTTTTAAAAAGCAACACAACTCTTCTACTACTATTCTCATGGTAAAAGAAAGGGAAGAGAAATGACACCGGATAATAGAAAACATCATTTGTTCTCAATAGTAATCAGATAGTTGACTATACAGAGGAAATAAATAGATAACATGTTACATTGAATAAAGAAAAAAATTTAACAATATATAGAGATCATAATATAAGACTACCTCTGGCTTCTTCCCCTCACTTTCAGCTTTCAACATGGAATTGACAACAAGGTTGTTCGACATAGATTTTATCTCCTTTCACAATCCAACTGTAACCAGTATTTGCGAAGCTGTGGATGACCAAATAAAAATTGTTATACGAACAAAAAGTTGAACAAGGAGATTAAAATAAAAAATATTAACAAAATCCATCTTTTAAAAGAAATCCTCTCTCTAAATATATATAAATATGCACATGGTATCTATATAAATATATCTCCTTTAAATTATTATTATCTTAAGAAAAAGTACATTATTGTGTTTTTACATTTTTGTTCGAATAATTGCTTTTTCCATATTTTAAATGCAAAAAGAAGTAAAATTTGAATTGGAATAAAATATTGGGCCCCGCCAATTAAACAAGTCCAGAAATAGAGGTATGTCCCGCTAGAATAAAAAAAAAATATATATATATATATATATATATGATAATGTTGAATTTTATGACATTTTTTAAATTAATTTAGTAGGGCCTTACAAAAAAGTAATATAAGACAAAAGAATAATTCTAACTGGTGGGTCCTACTTCCACAAAATTTGACATTATAAGGTATGTAACTCGTGATATTCCTACTTGTCAAACTTTCTTGTGTCAACCTTTTTATAAAGGTAGAAACGGTTAGAGGAAAAACACATTAACATTCAGCACATTTTACATCCTCTAATTAACTTTTAATTTGTATCTTTAATTGGGGCCTACCACTAATTTAAGCATTTTACGTATTCTCGTATTAGACGTTATCCAAAGTTACATAAGCGACTCTCCTCCCCATCACATTTCTTGCCATTCTTTTAACTTTTAACAGGGAATACATCTAATATAATCATTCAGTAAATCTATTCTTTAATTACAGTAAATGTACCGTAATGATCACATATTTCGAACTCTAGGTTGTATCTAAGGAGCACAAATACTTGGCTTATCCAGGGTATCCCCGTATCAGATACTTGACAAATTTTACCAATAGTACTAGAAATTGCTTTTACAAAGAAAAAAATCAATTCTTTCAACATATTTTCTTTTGGTTTAATGATTAGATTTTAAATTTAATTCGATTCACATTAGGGCCTTAGGTCTGATAGTAGGTTTTATCATACAAAGCATAACATCAAACGACTATCTATATAAATTATATATAATTAGGGCTGAGCAAAACCGAACAAGACCGAAAAACCGAACCGTGCTAATCCGATTCTGTCTGTCTCGATTTTTCAAAAATTCGAACCGAATAGACCAAAATAAAATAGTTTAGTCTTTTTTAAAAAAAAAAATTAATTTGGACCGAATAGACCAAATCATATATACTATAATTTTGTATTAAATACATTTTATATATATCTTAAAAATTATAATCCTAATTTTTAATTTGTAATTATATTTATACACTCTTAGAGCTCTCTATATCACATTACTATATATTATTTTAGAGTTTATAATTTTTGGTTTAATTTTTAATGCAGTTTTGTAAACCAAATTCGGTCTGTTTGGTTTTTAAACGGACCAAACATAATTATTATGATTCAGTCCGGTTCGTAGCACAATTCGAGTAGGTTCGTTTGAAGAAAAAAATGATATTTCATTTTTCGGTCTATTCGGTTCGGTCCGATTTTTTACCGAATCGACCGAACGCTCAGCCCTATATATCATTGAATAACCCGTGTAAGGAACAAACTTATTATCAAATTTTTCAAATATGTTTATCCTCGCATTAGGCATTCACATCCCTATACTGTATCCTTACTTTCAGCTTTTATTATGAAGCGCCGAGGAAGAGGAGCAAGAATTTGAAGTGAACACTGTTAACATCAACTTTTAGTATCAAAATGAACATTATATACTTATTATATAATATGCACAAGGGGAATCTTATCCAAATTTTTGGTATTTATGGTCCATGTATTGCCAACTAAATATTGACCGTTAGATCTTTAAATAAATTGATCATAACTGTTGAATCCAAAATAAAGGAATATACTATAATCAATGATAAGCATGTATTCTACATTAAATAGGATCTCCTACCTTTTCAATGATTTAAACCAAAAAAGTAGGTATCGTACATTGAATAGAATAATAATGCAAAATTTGCAATTATTTCTTGTCTTCAAATTCAAGATAATATTTTTTGTTGCAGAGTTATAATATGAATAAACTATGAGATATTTAAAGTGATTCTAGATATTATATACTCGAGTTAAAAAAGATTATTGGTTAAATTCTCACTAAAAATAGATGAGCTTTTAGAAGTGAGATCATATATTGTTAGATATAGGGGTGTTCATGGGTTTGTCAACCCAATCAAATCGACCTAATCCAACCCTCTTTTAGACCGATTAAACTGATTTAAAAAAACCCAATTCATGGTTGGCTTAAAAAAAACTCAAACCGCATTCAATGGGTTGGGTACGGGTTCAAGATTTTTTCGGCCAACCCATCCGAACCTGATTTAACTTAAGCCTCGTTCGATAATTTTAATATAATCTATATATTTTATGCAATTATATATTATAAAATATAAATATCTTCATTTATAGTTACATTTTGTGTATGTGCATATGATTTACGACATGATATACATTACTAAAATTTCAATTTAAACAAATTTATATAATAGTACCAAAATCGTAAGTTCTACTTATTTTATTTTATATATATATTTGAAATTAGCAGTTATATATAGTATAACCAGACCCAACCCAAACCAATGTACGACGGGTAGGGTTGGGTCAAATAGTTTCAAACCGATTTAATTAAATTGGGTTGTAAAAATGCCTCCAATGCAGCCAACCCGACCCATGAATACCCCTAGTTAGATATATGATATAACATGTGCGATTCAGGTGATTCAGAAATTATACTATCATATACGTAATTTAGATTCCTCATTTTTTTCTATAAAAATAATTCAGCGCAATTATTAGGGTCACTCTAGAAAACTTTTCTATTAGTATGCCTGAAAGGCAGTCTAAGTATTAATTTAACGGTGCGGATGTGAATATCACATAAAATAAGCATATTTACAATTTTCAATTCTACCTTTGACACTATAAAAAAAATTATATTGTTACCAAACTAATACTCTATTACGTATTTTTACAAATCATCACACTATTATTTTGACATGATTTTCACGTTCGTATTCTCGGATCATTTTTTTCATTAAATTATATTATAAATCATGCTAATACAGAACTTATCTATCATGGCCTTTATATTCTATTTTCCTCTTCCAGTGAAGTATTGCCAGTGGAGTATCAGGCGATACTCCACTTTCAGTGGAGCATCATGTAATTTTTTTTACTTTTTTGAATATTTAAATTATAATTTTATTATTTTATTATTTAAGCATGTACCATATTCGATAATTTTTAATGTGTTAGGGTTCAACAATTCTCAATCCTGGTTTTAGCTATATTTTTAAAAAATGAATAAAACAAATATCAATTTAGAGTTTAGGTTTTAGGATTTAGGTAAACCCCAACTAAAATGTGCACCTTAATTTAACAATTTTGAAATTTTACATGATACTCCACTAACAAAGGAGTATCAGGATACTCCACTGCCAAAGGAGTATTATCTTGCGAGCCACTGGAGTAACAAGTTGTTACCCCAGTGAAGATAGAGTATCTGGTAGGTATTTTGGGCCACTTAAAATGTTGGTGGGTATTTTGCGCAATAGTTATTAGTATATGGTTATCTAGGGCGTTCACCCAAAATTTATTTAAGGTAGTTTAATCCAAAACTTTTATATGCACTTTATATCAAATTGTTGATGTTTGTACATATATTTGTATGACAACTGTATCACATAATCATTATCATGAAAGAGAGTATATTATGCATAATTCTTTATATATTCTTTAAATGCAAAAAGAAATAAAATACTCTTTAAGTAATCGGTTCCACCGAATAAACAAGTCCATAGTAATAAGAGTTGTGAACTATATCTGACAAATTATATAATTAGAAATCAATCTTGTGTTAAGGTTCCACCAAATTAATCTACAAATTATTCTTTATATAATTAAAAATCAAGTCCATAAGTAATAAGACTTGTGAACTATATTTGAAAATTCTTTATCAAAAGAAATAGAATACTCTTCAAGTAATAGGTTCCACCAATTACCAATTATATAATTAAAAATTAATCTAGTTTTAAGACTTATAATAACGCATAAGTGTGTCAGCTGTGAATACATAAATTTACATAATAAATGTACATACCTATGATGATTCTTATTCAGATTTAGTTATTCAATATCAATACATAGGTGTGAACACAATATCAATACAAAAAGAAAATTTATACATATGATACTGTACACCTTTATATTTGATATATTTATTGATATTGTATAACTAAAATTTGAATAAGAATAATCATAGTCAATAAGAAATTAATGTACGTTCAATCAAATTTTAGTTATATAATATCAATATCAATAAGGGTTCGAAAATATATTTTTTGGTTTTAAAATCGTAAGCAAGCTAGTTTGGTGTTTTCATCTTATTTAATTATTAGTACCAATTCAAAATGCATTATCTAAAAGGGAGCTAGACGAGAAATAATATAACATTTATTTTTTTATTCAATATAGTGTTGTTTGTTAATTTATAACGATGTTGTTGTTTGATCTTGTTGTCATCTTAGAAGTAAAGTATTTGCTAATTTAATAATTTTCCAGATGAAAATTATGATACCTTGTAAGTTGCATGGAACAACGAAAATTATTTAATTACTTTTAAGTGTTGAAATTGATTTAATTACTTATATTTTGCATGTGCATGTCTATATGTAACTTATAGATTAGTTATGTGTTCATCTCGATTCAGTGATGGGAAAAAATGTCTCCACACCTAGGCGCAAGGCCCTAAGTGGGTCTTGGTTCTTCAATCCACTATCAAAAATCCCACTTTGACACTTCAATCTATAAAGGAACCACTTATTACTACTTGGAATCCACGATCTCTTTACCTTTTTATAAATTTTTTACATATTTTTGGTTTCTTGCACTTATTATATAATTCAATCATTTGTTTGTATATTGTGGTCACCAAGTATAATAATACAAGTCCAACTACCAAAATTTAAAGACTTAAAAGTAGCAAGTCCAAGTTTAAAGAATCAAATAATTCACAAATAATTAATTTGAAAATTTTAACACAAAGTCTTGAAGTAGGCCGGTTCTATGAAACAAAACCAAAATAGGTTGAACAAAACCATAGAAAAATAAAGGAGAACATACATTAGTGTAAAATATAGACAAGAACAATACTGTTAAACAGAAATGAAAGCAGCTATATCGATAACTGATGAGTTTTACAATCTGAGAGAGTTAACTAAAAACAAATGCAACTGAAGCAAATTTATCTAAAACTACTGAACCTAAACTGATAGATACAAAACCAGGGCAAAACACCTTAGTTTTCTCCACGACTTATTCTCTTGACTACACATCCTAACACTGGAGTCCTACTCTTACTGCAATACTAATACTAGTGACCAGCTGATTTATTTAAACAATAAAACAAATAAAACGTTTAGATTAATTCCAACATATACCCCCTTAATCTAAACTGACTTGAGCTGCTTAACACCCAACAGGTTCTTCATTTTCTCAAACTTTGCTACGGACAGTGCTTTAGTGAGAATGTCTACACGCTGCTCATTTGTGTTGTCATATTTCATTTTGATCAGACCTTGTTCCACGTATTCTCGTATAAAATAATAGCGAATGTCTATGTGCTTGCTCCTACCATGGAAGACCGGATTCTTGGCGAGATCAACAGCAGAACGATTATCGATATATAACATGACAGGCCCGGGCTCAACATCTGAAATATAACTAAGAGTTCTGACTACACATCCTAACAAGTCTGGAGTCCTACTCTTACTGCAATACTAATACTAGTGACCAGCTGATTTATTTAAACAATAAAACAAATAAAACGTGTAGATTAATTCCAACATACACCCCCTTAATCTAAACTGACTTGAGCTGCTTAACACCCAACAGGTTCCTCATTTTCTCAAACTTTGCTACGGACAGTGCTTTAGTGAGAATGTCTACACGCTGCTCATTTATGGTGACATATTTAATTTTGATCAGACCTTGTTCCACGCATTCTCGTATAAAATGATAGCGAATGTCTATGTGCTTGCTCCTACCATGGAAGACCGGATTTTTGGCGAGATCAACAGTAGAACGATTATCGATATATAACATGACAGGCCCGGGCTCAACATCTGAAATGTAACTAAGAACTCGTTGCAGCCATACCCCTTGACAAGCAGCTGCTGTGGCTGCCATAAATTCTGCTTCACACGACGATAATGCAACACATCTTTGTTTCTGAGAAATCCAAGTTATGAGACTGTCATCCAAGTAAAATGCCACTCCATCAGTGCTCTTACGATCGTCCACACATCCTGCCAAGTCGCTATCTAAATAACCTGCCAGCAAATAGTTACCTTTTCCAGCCTTGTACAGTAATCCAAAATCCAAGGTTCCTCGTACATAATGAAATATTCTCTTAGCTGCAGAGAGATATAACATTGTTGGATGTTCCATGAACCGACTGACCACTCCTACTTCATAGGCGATATCAGGCCTGGTGTGCACTAGGTAGCGCAAACCTCCAATTATGGATTTAAATTCTGTCGGGTTCACAGGTTCACCATTTTCATCTTTGTGCAGCAGCAGTTTCGGTTCCATAGGATATCTGACGGGATTACAGTCACTCATACCCGCCTTCTCCAGAATTTTCTTAGCGTAAGCCGTTTGTTTTAGTTCAATAAACCCCTGGCCTTGCTCGACTTCCAGACCAAGATAATAAGTGAGCCGTCCCAAATCAGACATCTCAAATTCCCTGCCCATTTGCTCCTTGAAGTTGATTATGTGTGAAGTACTGGTGCCGGTGATTAAAAGATCATCAACGTAGACACCAACGACCAGTGACTCGGTTCCATCTCTCCTGGTGTAAACAGCGTGCTCAAACGGACATTTAACAAACCCTAACTTGTGAAGACATTTATTGAGCCGAGCATACCAGGCCCTCGGTGCCTGACGTAAACCATAAAGGGCCTTTAACAACCTGTACACCTTTGACTCTTGTCATCTTTTAACATACCCTTTAGGCTGCGCGATATACACCTCTTCCTGCAATTCTCCGTTGAGGAGAGCTGATTTTACATCAAGATGGTGTACTTCCCAAGAATTCTTTGCCACAAGAGCTAGTAAAAGTCTTACTGTTTCAAGCCGTGTAACCGGGGCGAAAACCTCCTCATAATCTATCCCATGTTTCTGAACATAACCCTTTGCCACTAACCGAGCTTTATGTTTTACAACCTCGCAATTAGTATCCTTCTTAGCCTTGAAAACCCACTTTAAGTCGATGGCTTTATGCCCCTTAGGCAGGTCTGTAAGAACCCAAGTCTGGTTTTTCTCGATAGCATCGAGTTCATCTTTTATTGCGTCCTTCCAGATTCGACTCTTATCAGCCTGCTCATATAACACAGGTCCATCGATGCTCAACAAGTGTAATTCCTCTATTAAATCTAAGTCTTCATCTTGAGCATAAATATCATTCAGATTTCTGAACCTCAGAGGTGCACTGCTTTCGCTCGAGGTAGATGAGATACTTCCTTCGTTTGTTTTAGATCTAGATTCAGTACTCTGAACGACAAACGCATTAGTTTGAGGAGTTACAGTCTGACTCTGACTCGGGGTATGGCTGCTTGATTGCGGTGTGGTCACAATGGTGTCTTCACTGTCTGCGGTTTCAGCCTCAGGTTCAATATCTTCTATTCCCTCCACTATAAACTTTCCTACTTCGGCACTTGTCGATTCACTATGATTCCAGGACCAGCTTTTCTCTTCTTCAAAACAGACATCCCGACTGACATGTATAACTCCTGTGGTTGGGTCATACAGCCGATGGGCCTTTATGCCTGATTCTCTACCAAAGTACACAACTCGTTTGCTTCTGTCGTCCAACTTTTTAACATAGACATTTGGAATTTTCATGTAAGCTACGCACCCAAACACCCGAAGCTGATCAACATGAGGTTTTTCACCATACCAGGCCTCGTGAGGCGTGATTTCTGAGAGGGCTCGAGTGGGCAATTTATTGAGTATATAAACTGCGTTTCTAATTGCTTCTCCCCATATTTCAGATGGAACATTCCGCTCTTTTAGCATACTCCTGCCCATAGCTACCACTGTTCTATTACGCCTTTCGACCACCCCGTTCTGTTGCGGAGAATATGGTGCTGTGTGCTGTCTCAAAATGCCCATCTCTTCACAAAATTTATTGAACTCTGTTGAGCAGAACTCTCCTCCGTTGTCAGTCCGTAATACTCGGATTCCTGGTATAACACCATTCTCAACTAGAGCTTTAAAACCCTTGAAAGCTGTCAGTGCTTCAGATTTTGCTTTGAGCATGTAAACCCACATCATTCTAGTAAAATCATCAACTAGCAACATAAAATATTTATTCCCCGCTGTTGTTATGGGAGTGATAGGGCCACATAAATCTCCATGTATTAATTCTAAAACATGCTTCGCAGAAAAAGCAGAGTGAGAAGGGAATGGCTGACGTGATTGTTTCGACATGAGGCAGCCACTACATGCTCCTGCTGGTTGCATCACCTCGGGTAGGCCACAAACCATTTGTTTCCGGGACATAAGTTGCATAGCTGGAAAGTTGACGTGACCAAGGCGTAGATGCCAAAGTCGTGTCTCCTCTTCCACCTTTCAGAAGGTAGGTAGCAAATACAGTCTTCTGTGCCTCATCGATACTCAGAATCTCAAAGGATTTCTCCATTTCCTTTAACCATGCTCTTGCTTCAACTGGGTCGGCTGATCCGTGGAACTCAGGGGGCTTAAGGGACTTAAAATCCCTGAAAGAGTTTGCCACAGCATTTTTATTTCCTTGAGGGGGTGGGTTGGGTTGACGTTCCAAGTTCTGCCTTAGTAGTTGCATGAACTGGCCCATGGGATCCATACCTGGGTTTGGTATTGGTTGCTCAATCTCAGTTTCTCCTTCCTCAGCCTCTATCTCAAATCCCTCAACATCATATGTTTCCTCCTCCTCTTCGTACAGGGAGTCATCCTGTTCAACATAATCCTCGTCTTCCTCTTCACTGTGTTCCTGGTTCCTATCGTCCTGGTTATGGCTTCCCTGGTCCTCAGATCCAGGGTTCGCCCTAGTTTCAATCTTTCTTGGCGGCATGATACTGATAATAAGAAAAAAATTATTGGGAAAAAATCAACATTAGGTCACAATCATACTAAACATTGTGCCTTGCACAGCTCTATAATGGGGAGAATGTATCTCGCAATTCTATTATTTTATGATAGTTCTAATAAGAAGTGCAGTAATAATAATGATAAAAACAGTGATCTTGTCACTAAGGAACTGAACTGAAAGGAAACAAATATATACATAATGTGAGAAATACATAGTTTGATCTGGTCAAAAGTACAACAGTGCTACAGCCATCTGTCCCAAAAGTGATACACAGGAGTCTATCTGTCTAGTCAGAAAAAGGGATGCTATATACAAGTCAACTATCCCGGAAAATTGGCTCTTACTAAGGCCTCGACTAACTAGACAACTAGACTATCCCATCGTCAGTCCTGAATCACACACCGGAGCGGGTTAGCTCCCATACCCTTTCCATCGCACGACGGAAGATATAGTCGGCCTGCCGCCTGGAGATCCTACCATGCCTATCCCCCTGGAGCGATCTGAGTCTCGCTCGGGACGTGAGCTCTATCCCCGTCAGCTCTCTCCTCAAGGATCAGGGTATAGCAGCCTTAGTCTCATAAGCTCGGGTACGCCTACCCGCCCTCTCCGCATCCAACTGCCTCCTGGCCTCATCCAGCCGGGCCTCAGCAACAGCCACTCGGGTCCTCAGTACATCCTGAACATAGCCGTGGGCTAACAAAGACTGCCTATGGGCAGGGTCGAGAGGTGGTGAATCCGGTGCCGCTATGGGTGCCTCCTCGGTCTGCCTAGGCTCGGGAGTATGGGTCTCTGAGCTGTCATCATATGGGCTCCAGGATAGTGGTGGAGGGGTAGGAGCTCTGACCACCGGGAGTGTGGGTAAAGGGGTACCAGTGTACACTACCATAGCTCCGACACGCTCCTCAGCCACTGGGACCTCATCCGGATCCTCCTCATCTGAAATAGCAACAACCTCTGTCTCTGACTCCTCTGAGGGGTCCTCCTCATCCTCCTCCATCTCAGGCTCCTCCTGATCCTCGACATCTAGCAGTGCCTCATCATGCTCACGCTCGAACATCTCAGGATCCTCTATCTCATGCGCCTACACATTAAACAAGCTAAGTTACTATCATGATACTTATAAGGGTTCCCGTAAGGGTTTTAACTGTCAGCGCTACTTTAAGTAGTCCGACCATGAACTTGGCAAGAGTTCTTATTATCTTTGTGAGTTTATTATTACATCCTCGCATCATCTCTGAGGTTTATAACGCTTGGCTCTGATACCACTTCTGTAACACCCCCAGATCCGGGGTCAGGGATCCGGGTCGTCATGGTCTTTCTTTCCACAATATCACTTCACTTAATTAATAATAAATAACCTTATGCTGTGACCCCACACTAACACACACCGCAACCCATTATAGTCTCAGAGATGAAATTGAAATAAGTACAAGTCCTTGAATCCACAATTTAAAAGTTATTACAACCCAAAATGATTACTTGATAAATTTACAGTTAATTGCCATTATCTGCCACAAGTTATAATTATACAATATTTGGTTCCCAAAAGTAGAATTCCTGATCTACCAATAGATCTACCTCTGCAGCTATAGCAGCTACAACATCAACGGGAAGACGCGGGACGCTTCCCACGCGCTTGCGCTGGGTCTGCTTGAGTCTGGCCATCTTTCCTAACTGTTATTGTGTGATGAAGAAATGAAGCAATATTGAGCATTACAGCTCGCAAGATTGTTAGAAATATGTGTATTAGTTTGATGATAAGTTAAACAAAACACTTAAGTAGAAATCTAGTATTTGTAGCCTAAACGGATAAGACCATCTTGGCTATCCGTTGAAGGAGTAGCTTTACTTAGCAATAAGTTTAGTATTGTAGCACATTTCATTCTCTGGATTCAAGTTGTAATTCTTAGATGTTGTAGGAAAGTATCAGTCATGTTGACTACTAGTGGATATGCAAATAGGAGGGCTAATTGTAAATATTTCATGCCTTGTAATTTTGTATAAGTGAAGAAGTATCAACTGATATTGAAGACCTTCAACGGATAAGAAACAAAGCTTCAACGGATGTCTCTAATGCTTCAACGGATAATATCCATCAACAAATAAGTGCTTCAACGGATAAAGACTTCAACTGATAATGCATCAACGGATAAAGCTTCAACGGATAAAGCCTCAACGGATAAGGCATCAACGGATGAAAGCTTCAACGGATGCTTAGTTCATTAGCAGTTGATAGTGACAATTCATAAGCTGACAGAGGCACATGGGTTGACAGAGACAAACTGGAATGTGGAAGCCTATAGGAGGAATCAAGAAAATGCAGCATTTCCATTCTGGTGCAAACAAGGAAGTATTCAAAGATCAACAGCTAAGCCTAAATTGCATTGGATAGAGAAATGAAGAAGAAACATGTGAAGAGCCTTTTTTATTTGTATTTTACAGTTTTGTCTTCACTTGTAAACTTGGTGATATATAAACCAAGTAGCAGCTAGTAATTAGATGTGAATTTTCCAAAGTTGTTTAGAAAAATCCAGAGAGAAAATCATATAGTTTGTACTAGGAAGCAGCTGTGATTTAATTCTTTGAATCACAGATTTTCTGAAATAACACATCTCTGGTGGAACAACAAATCCACCAGAAAAGTTTTTAAGTTCTCTGTGTTCTTTACATTTGTGTTTGAATATATATCTGTCTGCATTAGCTTCAAGCAATTCATACACACTTGCTCTCAAAAACACTTAGCCTTAGAAACTGCTCAAAACTTGAAAAAGTTTTGAGATTTACATTTAACCCCCCTTCTGTAAATCTCATTGTTAGTCCACTGGGAATAAAAATTGGTATCAGAGCAAGCTCTTAACATACAAAGAGTTTAAAGATCTATTTTACTAACATCATGAGTAAGAAGGATATTGGTGTAAAGATTCCAATCTAGGAAAGAGATAACTATCATCACTGGAAAGTGAAGATGCATTTACATCTTCTCTCTCAAGATGAAAGCTACATCAACTGCATTGAAAATGGTCCTCACATCCCTCACAAGGTGGCCACAGCTGCTACTACAACAGTTGCTGTTTGGACAGTCTATTCCCAAGCCAAAGGCAGAATGGACGGTTGAAGATATTGAAGAGGTTCATAAGGACAAGAAAGCCATGAACATTCTGTTTAATGGCCTAGATCAAGATATGTTTGACAATGTCATTAACAGCCAAACTGCTAAGGAAATTTGGGATACTGTGCAGCTTATCTGTGAAGGAACTGAGCAAGTTAGAGAAAACAAAATGCAGCTTCTCATTCAACAGTATGAATATTTTCATTTTGAAGAAGGAGAATCATTGAATGACACCTTCAACAAATTTCAGAAACTGTTGAATGGATTGAAGCTGTATGGCAGAATTTACCAAGTCAAGGACTCTAATTTAAAATTTCTAAGGTCTCTACCAAAGGAATGGAAGCCTATGACTGTTTCTCTAAGAAATTCTCAAGATTATAAGGACTTCACACTTGAAAGATTATATGGAATTTTGAAGACATATGAACTTGAGATGGAGCAAGATGAGCTGTTGGAAAAAGGGAAGAGAAAAGGAGGATCAGTTGCACTTGTAGCTGACAGTGAGAAGGTTGAAGCCAGGAATGAGGAGAAGACAATGCCAAGTCTCAAAATTGGCACAAGCAAATCAGAATCAAGCAAGGGTAAAGAGCAAGTAGCTGAGGATGAAAAAAATTCCAGTCAGGATGACTCTGATGATGTTGATGAACATCTGGCTTTTCTGTCTAGGAGGTTTGCAAAGATGAAGTTCAGGAAAAATACAAAATTCACTAAGCCAAATAAAAACATGGTGGACAAATCCAAGTTCAAATGTTATAACCGTGGCATTAGTGGACACTTTGCAAGTGAGTGTAGGAAGCCAACCTCTGATAAGAAGAAATTTGAGCAAGTTGATTACAAAAAGAAGTACTTTAATTTGCTCAAACAAAAGGAAAGAGCTTTTCTCACTTAAGATGATTGGGCAGCAGATGGAGTCAATGAAGATGATGATATGGAATATGTCAACCTAGCCCTGATGGCTAATTCTGATGAAAATGAAACTAGTTCATCAAGCAACCAGGTAATTACTACCGATCTCTCTCAACTTTCTAAAAATGAATGCAATGAAGCCATAAATGATATGTCCAATGAATTATATCATTTGCGTGTTTCCCTTAAATCACTAGCTAAAGAAAACACTAGGATCAAAGAGAATAATGTGTTTTTAAGTGATAGGAATGTTGTGTTAGAGGATCAGGTAATTGAGCTTAAAAAAGATTAAACTTAAATGCTTGATTGTTGAGAGTGAACTAGAAGAAGCTGTTAAGAAAGTAGAAATTCTTTCTAAGCAGTTAGAAAGTGAGCAAGAGGTAATCAAGGCCTGGAAAACATCTAGGGATGTTAGTGTTCAGATTGCCAAGGTTCAGGGAATTGAATCATTCTGTGAGGATGCCTGGAAGAAAAACAAAAAGGAGTTAGAATTAATTGATGGATTGTCAACGGATGTGGAATCAACGGATGATGAAAGTTATCCGTTGAAGGAAGAAAAAGAGCATCCGTTGAAGGCTCATCAATTAAAACAGGCAAGTAATTTTAAAAATAAAAATCTCAATAAGAAGGATGATTCAACTTTCAAGAACTTTGTCAAAGAAGGAGCTAGCACATCCAAAGATGCCAGTAAGGTGAATATAGGACACATGACTTTGGATCAGCTGAAAAATAGGCTTAAGTTGGTTGAGGATAAGAAGGAAACTAAAAGAAAATCTAAAAGAAATGGGAAGGTAGGGATTAATAAACATAACAATTACACACCTGATAGGTATGCTCCTAGAAAAAGCTGTGTGCATTATAAAAGTGTTAATCACCTATCTGATAATTGCAAATCTGTTAAAAATGCTCCCATGCCTTCAAATCCCTCCATGCCTAACATGTCTATGTCACCTCTGCATGCCATGCCTGTTATGTCTCATCAGAATCCCCATGCACATTTTGCAAACATGCCATATATTAATAATCCTTATTTTACTGCATTTAGTATGCCTCAAATGCCATACAATATACCTATGTGGAATAACATGTTTGCACAATCTATGCCTTATCAAATTCAATCAAATGTGCTAAATGATTTTGTGAGTAACCCTACACTTCAACCAACCACATCTGAGATCAAGGTTGATCCAAAGTTACCTAAGTCAAAAGA